>NC_066550.1:9626894-9659394 GCF_024679095.1 Eriocheir sinensis | reverse complement strand
TTTTTGTATTTCTATAATTTTTTTACTTTCTTCCTCTTCTTCCTCTTTACTGTTTTTCTTTTTCCTTCCTTTCTTCCTTTCCTTTATCCTCCCCCTTTACTCAATTTTTGCTTACTCTTAATTTATCTCAGTTTTCTTTATTTCTCTTTATTTTGTGGTTCTATTATTTACTTTTCCTTCTTTTCTTCTTCCTTTTTTTTTACTTTTCCTTCTTCTCTTCTTCCTTTTTCTTACTTTTCCTTCTCCTCTTCTTCTCTATTTCGTTTTCCTTCTCCTCTTCTTCCTCACTTACTTTCCCTTCTCCTTTTCTTTATCTTCTTTTCCTTCTCTTCTCCCTCCTTATCTTCTTTTCCTTCTCCTTCTTCCTTATTTACTTTTCCTTCTCTTCTTCTTTCTCTTTTTTTCTTCTCAGTCTTACATTCTCGACTTATTTTTTTCCCTTTTCTTTCCTCCTTTTCCCATTTTCCTCTTTTGGTTTATATATATTTTTCACGTTTTCATTTCCTCTCCATTTTTTCCTCTTTTCCTTTATTTCCTTCTCTCGTTTATCTCACACGTCAACCACAATCTCTTTCCTCCAATTCCTTTCCTTTTTTTCCATTTTCTCTCACATTTCTCTCTTACCTCCCCTTCCCCTTACCTCCCTTTCCTCCCCTTCCCCTTACCTTCCTCCCCCCTCCATTTCCTCCCTTCCCTCCCCTTCCCCTTACCTTCCTCTCTCCCTTAATTTCCCTTACCTTCCTACCCTTCCCTTTCCTTCCCCTTCTCTTCCTCTCTCCCTCAATTTCCCTTACCTTCCTCCCCCTCCCTTACCTTCCTACCCTTCCTTTCCCATTCCCCTTCCCATCCTCTCCGTCAATTTCACTATTCTATTTTTTTTTCCATTTCGTTGTTTTCTACCGTTCAAATAACTTCACACACATACATGCATACTCTCTCTCTCTCTCATAAGGTCGTGTCTCCCATTATTTAGGTCAAAACTCGAGTATTAATGGTATTGGAGGATGGGTCACTCCCCTCCCATTATCTTTAAGACTCCCATTACCTTTTATTAATGGGGGGGGGGGGAGAGAGAGAGAGAGAGAAAGAGAGAGAAAGTAGTAAAAGGTGGGAGGCTCTGTGTGTTAGTCTCTCTCTCTCTCTCTCTCTCTCTCTCTCTCTCTCTCTCTCTCCCCAAATATTTCTTTTATTCTTTTGTTACGTGAAAATATGCATAGGCGTTGATAGACATGGAGATAGGGGAGGGAAGAGGAGGGATGGGAGGGAAAGTAAGGGAAGGGAAGGGATAGGAAGAGAGGAAGGAATGAAGGAAGGAAGGAGGGGAGGAAGGAAGAGGAGGAAGGAGGGAAGATAAGGAAGGAAGGAAGGAAGGAAGGAAGGAAGGAAGGAAAGAAAACAATGAAGGAAGGGAAGTAAAAAGTTGTGAAAAGAAGGGAGGGTGATGGGAAGGGTAGTGTATGGAAGAGGAAAAGAAGGGGGGTGAAGGGAGTGAAGTGAAGGGAATTAAAGAAGGGGAGAGGAAGGTGAAGGGGTGTGAAGGGAACAGAAGATAGAGGAAGGGTAGAAAAGTGAAGGGAAAGGGATTGGAAGGGTAGTGAAGGGAAGAGAAGACAGAAGGGAAGGGAAGTGAAGGGGTGTGAAGGGAACAGAAGAAAGAGGAAGGGTAGAAAAGTGAAGGGAAAGGGATTGGAAGGGTAGTGAAGGGAAGAGAAGACAGAAGGGAAGTGAAGGGGTGTGAAGGGAACAGAAAATAAAGGAAGGGTAGAAAAGTGAAGGGAAAGGGATTGGAAGGGTAGTGAAGGGAAGAGAAAACAGAAGGGAAGGGAAGTGAAGGGGTGTGAAGGGAACAGAAGAAAGAGGGAGGGTGGAAAAGTGAAGGGAAAGGGATTGGAAGGGTAGTGAAGGGAAGAGAAAACAGAAGGGAAGGGAGGGAAGGGGTGTGAAGGGAACAGAAAATAAAGGAAGGGTAGAAAAGTGAAGGGAAAGGGATTGGAAGGGTAGTGAAGGGAAGAGAAGACAGAAGGGAAGGGAGGGAAGGGGTGTGAAGGGAATAGAAAATAAAGGAAGGGTAGAAAAGTGAAGGGAAAGGGATTGGAAGGGTAGTGAAGGGAAGAGAAGACAGAAGGGAAGGGAGGGAAGGGATGGGAGACGAAGAGAAGTAAAGGGGTGTGAAGGTAAAAGAAGGGAAGGGACAGGAGGGGAAGAGAGGAAGGGAAGGGGAAGAAAAGGAAGAGTGAAAGAGGAAAAAGAAGGATGCGAAATTAAGTTGAGTGATAAAAACTTACGTGAAATGAAGAAAAGTAAGTGGAAGGGGAAGGATGTGAAAGGGAAGGCAGGGGAAGGAGATAGGGAAGAGAAGTGAAGGGAAAGGGAGGGAGTATCAGAGAATGGAAGAAAAGGGGAGGGAAAGGAAGGGAACTGGAGAAAAGAAGGCAGAGAATGGAAGAAGGGAGATGGGAAGGAAAGGAAGGGAAGGGAAAGGCAGGGAAGGAAGGAGAGCGAAAGAAAAGGAAAGAAAAACAAAGAAAGCGAAGGAAAGAAGAAAAGAATAAGGGGGACGAAAAAGCCAGACAGAAAACACTATCCATTACACGAAAAAGAAAGGAAGAAAGAGGAGACGAGATAAAGAGAACCGGAGACAAGAGGAGGAGGAGGAGGAGGAGGAGGAGGAGGAGGAGGAGGAGGCAAAAGAAACAAGAACGAGAGAGCGAAAGAGAAAGAAGAAAAGAGAAGACGAGAAAGAAGAGAAGAGAGAGAGAGAGAGAGAGAGAGAGAGAGAGAGAGAGAGAGAGAGAGAGAGAGAGAGAGAGAGAGAGAGAGAGAGAGAGAGAGAGAGAGAAAAGAGGATAGAAGAGAAAGAGGAAGAGAAAGAGGAGAAAAGAGGAGAAAAGAGAAAAACGAGAGAGAGAGAGAGAGAGAGAGAGAGAGAGAGAGAGAGAGAGAGAGAGAGAGAGAGAGAGAGAGAGAGAGAGAGAGAGAGAGAGAGAGAGAGAGAGAGAGAGAGAGAGGAGAGTGTTATCTGTCGTTGCTATTAAATAAAGGCAACCTAACCTGCGCTTCGTACACCTTTAAGCGCACCTGCCTCTATAAGTGTGTTGCTCGGTGTTACTGGCTGTGTTATTGTTTTGGTGTTGTTTGTGTTGTTGTTTTGGTGTTGCTTGTTGTTGTTGTACTGACGTGTTGTGTTAGTTTTCCTGTTGGTTCGTTTTTCTCCTCAGTTACGAAGCGGATGGGAAAGAAAGAAGAGAAAAAGAAGGAAAAAAAGACGAGGTTACAATATGGGGAAAAGAAATGATAATGAAAATAAGAAGAAATGAAAAAGGGAAGTAAAGAAAAAGATATGACGAGGAAGAGGAAAGAGAAAAGGAGGAGGAGAAAGTAAAGAAAGAAGAGAAAAAGAAGGAAAAAAAAGGTTACAATATGGGGAAAAGAAATGATAATGAAAATAAGAAGAAATGAAAAAGGGAAGGAAAGAAAAAGATATGACGAGGAAGAGGAAAGAGAAAAGGAGGAGAAAGAAAAGAAAGAAGGGAAAAAGAAGGAAAAAAAGAAGAGGTTACAATATGGGGAAAAGAAATGATAATGAAAATAAGAAGAAATGAAAAAGGGAAGGAAAGAAAAAGATGTGACGAGGAAGAGGAAAGAGAAAAGGAGGAGAAAGAAAAGAAAGAAGGGAAAAAGAAGGAAAAAAGAAGAGGTTACAATATGGGAAAAGGAAATGACAATGAAAACAAGGAAAAGAAATGAAAAAAGGAAAGGAAAGAAAAAGATATGACGAGGAAGAGGAAAAAGGAAAGGAGAAGGAGAAAGAAAAGAAAGAAGGGGAAAAAAGGAAAAAAAAAAGAGGTTACAATATGGGAAAAATAAATGATAATGAAAACAAGAAGAATTGAAAAAGGGAAGGAAAGAAAAAGATATGACGAGGAAGAGGAAAGAGAAAAGAAGGAGGAGAAAGAAAAGAAAGAAGGGAAAAAGAAGGAAGAAAAAGAAGAGGTTACAATATGGGAAAAAGAAATGGTAATGAAAACAAGGAAAATAAATAAAAAAGGGAAGGAAAGAAAAAGATATGACGAGGAAAGAGAAAAGGAGGAGAAAGAAAAGAATGAAAAGAAAAAGAAGGAAAAAATGTTACAATATGGGAAAAAGAAATGATAATGAAAACAAGGAAAAGAAATAAAAAAAGGGAAGGAAAGAAAAAGATATGGCGAGGAAGAGGAAAGAGAAAAGGAGGAGAAAGAAAAGAAAAGAAAAAAAAGGAAAAAAAAGGTTACAATAGGAAAAAGAAATGACAATGAAAACAAGAAGAAGAAATGAAAAAAGGGAAGGAAAGAAAAAGATATGACGAGGAAGAGGAAAGAGAAAAGGAGGAGAAAGAAAAGAAAGAAGGGAAAAAGGAAGAAAAAGAAGGTTACAATATGGGAAAAAGAAACGATAATGAAAACAAGAAAAAAAGAAAAAAAGGAAGGAAAGAAAAAGATATGACGAGGAAGAGGAAAGAGAAAAGGAGAAAGAGAAAGAAAAGAAAAAGAAGGAAATAAAGGTTACAATATGGGAAAAATAAATGAAAATAAAAACAAGAAGAAATGAAAAACGGAAGGAAAGAAAAAATATATGACGAGGAAGAGGAAAGAGAAAAGGAGAAAGAAAAAAATGAAAAGAAAAAGAAGGAAAAAAATGTTACAATATGGGAAAAATAAATGAAAATAAAAACAAGAAGAAATGAAAAACGGAAGGAAAGAAAAAGATATGACGAGGAAGAGGAAAGAGAAAAGGAGAAAGAAAAAAATGAAAAGAAAAAGAAGGAAAAAATGTTACAATATGGGAAGAATAAATGAAAATAAAACTAGAAGAAATGAAAACCGGAAGGAAAGAAAAAGATATGACGAGGAAGAGGAAAGAGAAAAGGAGAAAGAAAAAAATGAAAAGAAAAAGAAGGAAAAAATGTTACAATATGGGAAGAATAAATGAAAATAAAACAAGAAGAAATGAAAACCGGAAGGAAAGAAAAAGATATGACGAGGAAGAGGAAAGAGAAAAGGAGAAGGAAGAAAAGAATGAAAATAAAAAGGAAAAAATGTTACAATATGGGAAAAATAAATGAAAATAAAAACAAGAAGAAATGAAAAACGGAAGGAAAGAAAAAGATATGACGAGGGAGAGGAAAGAGAAAAGGAGAAAGAAAAAAATGAAAAGAAAAAGGAAAAAAATGTTACAATATGGGAAAAATAAATGAAAATAAAAACAAGAAGAAATGAAAAACGGAAGGAAAGAAAAAGATATGACAAGGAAGAGGAAAGAGAAAAGGAGGAGAAAGAAAAGAATGAAAAGAAAAAGGAAAAAATGTTACAATATGGGAAAAAGAAACGATAATGAAAACAAGGAAAAGAAATGAAAAAAAGGGAAGGAAAGAAAATGATATGACGAGGAAGAGGAAAGAGAAAAGGAGGAGAAAGAAAAGAAAGAAGAGAAAAAGAAGGAAAAAAGGTTACAATATGGGAAAAATAAATGAAAATAAAACAAGAAGAAATGAAAAACGGAAGGAAAGAAAAAGATATGACGAGGAAGAGGAAAGAGAAAAGGAGAAGGAGAAAGAAAAGAAAGAAAGGAAATCAAGGAAAAACCGGTTAAAAAATGGAAAAACAACAACATTCATAATACCAACAATATAAAAAACAACAACGCTTTCACTTTTTACCTTTTTAACGTGAGCTCAATTCCAACATTATTTTCTTTCTCTCCGACTTTTTTTTCCTTCCTCTTTTAATACCCAAGGAGGAGAAAAAAACGCATTAATGAATCGATGAATTTAAAACCACACTCATGTTTTTTTTTCTTTTACATCATCCTCTTACGTTTTTTTTTTTTTGTGTGTGTGTGAGTGAAAGCGAGACCGAGAGAGAGAGAGAGAGAGAGAGAGAGAGAGAGAGAGAGAGAGAGAGAGAGAGAGAGAGAGAGAGAGCATATGACCTTGTTCTAGACAGGTTAAAATCATGTATATCATTCTGTACCTTCCCCCACCTTCCCCTCCTCCCCTCTTCCTTCTCTCCCCTTCCCCTTCCATTCCCTTCCCTCTTCCCCCTCCTCCCCTCTTTCTTCTCTCCCCTTTCCCCTCCCCCCTCAACCCCTTCCCTCTTCCCCCCTTTCCCCTCCTCCCCTCTTCCTTCTCTCCCCTTCCCTTCCCCTCAACCCCTTCCCTTCCCCTTCCTTTCTCCCTTCCTCCTCCCTTCCTTTCTCTCCCTTCCCAACCTTCCTCTTCCCTTCCTCTCCTTTTCCTTCTCTCCTTTCAACTCCCCCTCAACCCCTTCCCTTCCCCCTTCCCTCCTCCCCCTTCCTTCTCTCCCTTCCCCTTCCACTCCCTCCTCCCTCAACCCTTTCCCCTCTTCCCCTCTTCCTTCTCTCCTTCCTTCCATTCCTTCCCTTCAATCCCTTCCCTTCCCCCTCCTTCCATTCCCTCCCCTTAGCCCCTTTCCTTTCCCCCATCCCTCCTCCCCTCCTTCTCTCCCCTTTCCCCTTTCCATTCCTCTCCCCCCTCAACCCCTTCCCCTCTTCCATAAAAAATCCATCTAAGTGTGAATTCTTTCCGTCATATTCAATTTTTCACTCATATATTTTACCTTCACGCGGCGAGGTGGAATGCGTTACCTCCCTGTCCGTCTGTCCGTCTGTCTGTGGCGCACCTGCTTCGTTACCTGTCCATCTGTCTGTCTGTATAACTCTTTACCTGTCCATCTGTCTGTCTGTATAACTCTTTACCTGTCCATCTGTCTGTCTGTATAACTCTTTACCTGTCCATCTGTCTGTCTGTATAACTCTTTACCTGTCCATTCATCTCCATTTGTAGCTTGTCTGTCGTTATGTGTTACACTAATTGATTCGGTTACTTCTCTATCTATCTGTCTATCTATTTGAGGCTATCTATCTACCTATCTGTATCTATATTTGACCTTTATAAATAGCTGATGAGGGAAGGGAATGTCTTATAATAATAATAATAATAATAATAATAATAATAATAATAATAATAATAATAATAATAATAATACCAACCCATCTGTCTATCTATATAAATCAAATATCTCCCTATTCGTATGTACACCATTCTCTATTTATTTGCCTATTTTTTTTGTTCAGTTTCGCTTTAATCTGCATAGAGTTAATCAGCATTACAAATTTTTCTGGACTAGCGTTGTATTTTTCAGCGCTGAGGTTCGTTTGAGCGTACAGGTGTTGCTGATTTTTGTGTTTGCGTCATTATAATTGTGTTGTGTTACGTGTGTGTGTGTGTGTGTGTGTGTGTGTGTGTGTGTGTGTGTGTGTGTGTGTGTGTGTGTGTGTCTCTCTCTCTCTCTCTCTCTCTGTGTGTGTGTGTGTGTGTGTGTGTGTGTGTGTGTGTGTGTGTTCTGTCTTGTATTGCTCGGCTTTTCACTTCCCATTTTTCTTCTTTTATTCAATTTGCGTTGCGTCGAATGTTTTGCTGCAAGATAGTGTTTGCCTTATTGTGTTGTTGTTGTTGTTGTTGTTGTTTTTATCTCTCCCGTGAGGCTGACTGTGTTTTTTTTATATTTATAGAAACACTCAATTTCATTCAGTCCATATTTTTTTTTCAGTTTATTGTTTATATCTATTTCTTTTTAGGAGTGTGTGTGTGTGTGTGTGTGTGTGTGTGTGTGTGTGTGTGTGTGTGTGTGTGTGTGTGTGTGTGTGTGTGTGTGTGTGTTGCCTTTTGTTATTCTGTTTGTCTATATGAAGGTTTGAATCTCTCTCTCTCTCTCTCTCTCTCTCTTTCTCTTTATTTTCCTATTCCTCTCTCTGTGTTTCTTTGTCTCTCTCTCTCTCTCTCTCTCTCTCTCTCTCTCTCTCTCTCTCTCTCTGTCTCTGTCTTTCTCTGTCTCTTTCTTTCTCTCTTTCTTTTCCTATTCCTCTCTCTGTGTTTCTTTGTCTCTTTCTGTCTCTCTCTCTCCCAATAAAGCACCGTAATTGGAAGCACTGAAGTAACTTATTTAATAGATCCTGCAATTATTTCGCAATCTCTCTTAAGTCCGCTGAACTTGCTCCTCTCTCTCTCTCTCTATCAAATGACTGTCGCCTCACAATTCACAAAATTTTATCCGAATTCAATTAACATCTTGACATGGACTTGCAAATTTGATGATCATTCCGTCTGTGTGTGTGTGTGTGTGTGTGTGTGTGTGTGTGTGTGTGTGTGTGTGTGTGTGTGTGTGTGTGTGTGTGTGTGTGTGTGTGTGTGTGTGTGTTCGTATGTGTGTTTGATAATATCTCGGCGCCGTGCAAGTTAAGGAATATTGCGCAAAAGTTGGGCATATTAATTACGTTCAAAGGTGAGACGAAGCGGGTTGTAATAGTGTTTCCAGGCGTGTGTGTGTGTAATAATAATAATAATAATAATAATAATAATAATAATAATAATAATAATAATAATATATGGTTTATTCAAATACGGCAACAGTCAGACTATAAATTTACATTTTAGAAATACATTTTAAGTAAGTTTCACTAACGACAACAAGTACAAAAGGAAGGGTGGATGGAAAACGGGGGTCAGACTTGTCTCTGGGAAGGTAGGGGTGAAGGGGGTTGGGGTTGGGTGGAGTGCAATGTGGTGGTGCCGGGTGGGGCGAAGGGGCGGATTCTTCCAGATGGCGGTGAGGTCAAGTGCGATGTTAATCCTCAGGTAGGATGTTGGGTTCAGGTTACAGGTCCTGGAGGGATGCAGGTGGGCAGTATCTGGGAGGTCACTCATCTGTATTTCCTCCTGCCTACGACTTGAACTCTTTCAAGAGGAGGGTATCAGGACACCTCTCCCTTGTATTTGATCTTCCTTTCGGCCACCTCTTTTGTTTTACTTTAGGAGCAGCGAGTAGCGGGCTTTTTTTTATTATTGTTTTCTTTTTTTGTGTGCCCTTGAGCCGACTCCTTTGTTGTAAAAAAAAAAAAAAAACAAAAAAAAAAACAAAAAAAAACAGGCTTAGTAAGGAGGTGCTAAGCCTGGGCCGGCGAGACACAGGTGGTGCATGGTGCTGCCCGTTGGTTGTTGTATCTGTTTCTCGGAACAAGTGCACAGCGTTGATGAAGGTGCCGTACATCTTGCACCAAACCTGAGTGACGAGGCTGCCACACTGCCTGCCACATGAACTGACCTTCCCCTGCTGCTGGGTGACCGAGATGGTGTCCTTCGGAACTTGAGCGTGTCGGCGATGACGAGGCGTTGGCGACACAGTTCTCACTACCTTCCAGCACCACTAACACACTGCACTCACTGTACGTCTGTTTAATGCCACAACATTTCACAAGTGTTCTTAGTTGTAATGAGTTTCTTGAAAAAAATGGGAAGGGGCGGGGGAATGGGAGCGAAGGAGAAGAAAAAGGGAAAAGGGTCAACAGACTGACCCTGCGGCTGCTATGGGGTGAACCAAGTGACACGTCTTGACCCCGTAAGAGGCAGATGTGTGTGTGTGTGTGTGTGTGTGTGTGTGTGTGTGTGTGTGTGTGTGTGTGTGTGTGTGTGCTCCTCTGTTTGTCTGTCATTTCCTCTCAAAAATAACATACGAAAAAGAAAATAAGAGGAGCAAGAAAAAAAAAAGAAGAGGTAAAGAGAAATACACAGTTGATGGGAAACAAAAAATAATACGTGTGTGTGTGTGTGTGTGTGTGTGTGTGTGTGTGTGTGTGTCCGGCCACTCGTGCAGTATCAAGCGTGACACCGAGGTCGTGGCGTGAATGAAAGACCCCTAATTAGTATTCTTGACAGGTGAACCGTGAACCAGGTGACAGATTAGTCTTTGTGTGTGTGTGTGTGTGTGTGTGTGTGTGTGTGTGTGTGTGTGTGTGTGTGTGTGTTCTGAGGCCAGGAGAGTGTTGCGTGTGCTCTTGTTTTACGTAAGAACATTCAAAGATTCAAATAGACACAAAATGACAAGAAAAGACATAAAAACATACACAAATACATACATAAATAAATAAAGGCGTGGGTTCTGCGATGCCTGGAAAGTGTAACGTGTGCTCTGGTGTCTTACGTAAGAACATTAAAAATTTCAAATACACAAAATGACAAAAAAAAGACATAAAAAAACACACATAAATAAATAAACAAGGCGTGGGTTTTGCAATGCTTGGAAAGTGTAACGTGTGCTCTGGTGTTTTACGGGAGAATATTAAAAACTTCAAATACACAAAATGACGAGAAAAAAACATTAAAAAAACATACACAAACACATAAATAAGTAAATAAAGGCGTGGGTTTTGCGATGCCTGGAAAGTGTAACGTGTTCTCTGGTGTTTTACGGGAGAATATTAAAAACTTTAAATACACAAAGTGACAAGAAAAGATATAAAAAAAAAGATACACAAACACATAAATAAATAAATAAAGGTGTGGGTTTTGCGATCCTTGGAAAGTGTAACCTGAGCTCTGGTGTTTTACGGAAGGACATTCAAGCACATAAACTGGATGACAAGGAGAAACAAACACCAAAAAACATTCGCAAACACATAAATAAATAAATTAATAAGTAAAGACGTGGGTTTAGCGATGCCTGGAAAGTGTTACGTCTGCTCTGGTGTTTCACGGAAGGACATTCAAGCACACAAACAGGATAACGAGATGAAAGGAACACCCCAAAAACATACAAAAATAAAATACATATAAAAAAATAATAAATGATTGTAAATATGTGAAAAAAAGTTATAAGAGTGTGTGTTTTGATGCCCTTAGTGTAACCTGTGTTGTTGTTTGTTTTTACGTATGGACCTTGAATCACACAAACAGAATGGTAATAAGAAACACACACACACACACACACACACACACACACACACACACACACAGAAATCAATCAATAATAAGAGTCAATCGTGAGCAAAAAATTGTTCTAGTTTTACTTAAGGAATGAAAATAAGTTCCATAAAGGTGTGGAACTTAGAAAAAAGGTATTCAATTAACCGAGAGGGTAAAATATACAGGTGAAAAGAGAGAACTTAGAGGAGGAGAGAGGAGAAGAGAAGAGAAATGTATGTTCTTATGGTAAACTTGTGGAATGATATGCAGGTGAAAAGAGAGAACTTAGAGGAGGAGAGACTTGAAGGAGGAGAAAAGAGAGAGAGAAGACGAGAAGAGAAATGTGTGTTCTTATGGTAAACTTGTGGAATGATAAAAAGTGTCGTGTGTAGGTGTGAAACGCTCTACACAGGTGACTAATTAACGTGATAAGTATTCAGAATGCAGGTGTGTTTTTATTTAGGAGAGGATTGTGCTTTTATTGTTATTACGAGTGGGATGATTAATGTTGTATGGAGGTGTGGAAGTTAATGCAGGTGAGTAATTAACCATGGTACTTATGATAATCCATGTGCTTACTGAAGTGTGAAGTATGTTATAGTAGTGGATTAGAGTTAGTTACAGCTTGAAATGTAAGCCTGTCTCTTTTTTTTCCCGTCTCTCTCTCTCTCTCTCTCTCTCTCTCTCTCTCTCTCTCTCTCTCTCTCTCTCTCTCTCTCTCATTTTCCCTCTCTCACACACACACACACACACACACATGTACATCGACCATATCTGCCTCTCTCTCTCTCTCTCTCTCTCTACCTGTAAACCGCTTCATCAAGGTGTTTATCTCTTCACACGGGCAATAAAGAGAATGCAGGTGTTTAGCAACCAAAAGAAACAAAAAAGTGAAAGCGTGCGGTGGGTGAATTTTACCTGCAGTTTACCTGTGAAATGATAATTGCGGCGGGTAATGCTGTTTGCAGGCGAGTAAATTAAGCATGAATTGTGTGAAAGTGTGTTGCGGGCGCGGGGGAAATATGCGGCGAATCTGCTCTGCCTGTGACAATGTTGAATCAAGGTGTTTGTGGGCAGGTGACAAATGAACCGTGTTAGTGTATATATAAAAGTGTTTGCTAGACTTGAAGAATAAAATACGCGTTACTATGTTGATTTGGCTGTTTAATACGAGCTGTACAGAATGAAGGTGTGTAAACAGGTAACACAATAGACCAAGTTAGTGAATAGGTTAGTTAGACTTGAACTGAATACGTGTTATGTTTGCTTTATTATTTACTGTTTGAGTGTTGCGGGCACGGGGGAAATATGTGTTGAATCCGCTATTTTTTTTTTTTTTTTTTTTACAGCAAATGACAATGGCGAATCAAGGTGTGTGAAGGGAAGTATTAAATGAACCATGTTAGTGTGTATATATAAGTGTTAGTGCTAGACTTTGAAGTAAATCTGTGGTGATATGTTGCTTTGGCTGTTTAATACGAGCTGTACAGAATGAAGGTGTTGTCATAGGCAGCTAAATGGACCCTGTTTAATGTATATACGAGTTTATGATAGACTTAAATACGTGTTGTTATGTTGATTCTCCTTTTTACTGTTTGAAGTGTTTCGTGGCTTGAGAGAAATTTGTAGTGAATCTTCTTGAACCGTGAAAAAATTGCTTCTGAGTCAAGGTGTGTAGGAAGGTAAGAAAAATGGCCCTGTTTAGTGTATATACAAGTAGCGTAAGTATGGGATAAGTAGGTATAAGTGTAGTGTATTATGTAGCGTAAGTGTTAATGTTAGGGTTGAAATCATTATATACGTGGTTATTTTGGTCTACCTGTGAATATTGTTGATTGAAGGTGAGCGGCCAGGTAATGACTAATGGACCCTGTTTGATGTATTTAGAAGACTTGATATTGTACTTAAATTTAATATGTATTGTTTTGTTGATTTTGCTGTTCTGTGTTTTACCTTTGTATATGTGTAACGCTTCTATTCTTTATATTTACTACAGCATATGAGGCGGTTATAGGGGAAAACAAAAATAAATAAAGTAAATAAATAAATAATAAATACACATAATAAACAAATAAAACCTAAATAAACATACACAAATAAATCAGAATAGAACAGAGGAAATTTCCAGGTAAAAGCATTGCTCTCAAAACGTAAATAAATACATGAATAAATAATAAATAAAATAAATATATAAATAAAATAAGTATAAATAAGAGAAAATGCCGCAAAAATAACGGTCTTAAAGTATATATATACACACACACACACACACACACACACACACACACACACACACACACTCTTTACCGCTCACAATATATACTGCAGGTAACTCACTAACAAACCCTCATTAGTATAAAAATCCTTTGTTGCGAGGCTGAAACAAGCGCGGCGATGAATTCTCCAAACGTGAAAATAACGCGATAAAAACAGAGTTCAGGTGTGTATTACCGGGAGCAGGTGGGACACTGCGTACGTTATTATATTTGTGTTGGCGTTTAGGAGAAGCGTTAGATATGTTTTCTGTGATACGTATATTTTAGTGTGAAGTATTTAGGAAGAGGGGAAGGAGGGTACAGCTCGGGGTGGTTGAGTGTTCGGCGCGTTATCCCATCTGATGATATTTTGCCTTTGAGTTAATGTGTAGTGTTATCTGTCTGACTTGTGGGGAAAAAATCTAATCTTTGTGTGATATTAAATACAGGTAAGGAGTAGACCAAGATTATTAAACATTGTGTAAAAAATGTGAAAGAAATGTGTCAAAAAATATGTAAAAAAGCGTGTGTAAAAAATGTGTAAAAAATATGTAAAAAGAAAAAATGTGTAAAAAAACATGTAAAAAGAAAAAAAATGTGTAAAAATGTGTAAAAAATATGTAAATATAAAAATGTGTAAAAATGTTTGAAAATATGTAAAAATGTGTAAAAAAATGTAAAAATGTGTAAAATTATGTAAAAATATGTAAAAATGTAAAAATGTGTAAAAATATGTAAAAATGTGTAAAAATATATGTAAAAATATGTAAAAATGTGTAAAAATATGTAATATGTAAAAATATGTAAAAATGTGTAAAAATATGTAAAAATGTGTAAAATTATGTAAAAATGTGTAAAAATATGTAAAAATGTGTAAAAATATGTAAAAATGTGTAAAAATGTGTAAAAATATGAGCTGCCCCAACCACAATCTAATATCATACCATAAATGTCTGTTATGTTAGGAAGTGTACTGTGCAGCATTATGAAGTGTGGTGCGTATCATTATGAAGTGTAAGTAGTGTGGGTAATATTGTTAAGTGTAGTTTAAGTGAAGGGCTGTGCAATTACCACTTTTTACAGCAGAGGAAGCAGCTCAAGGGAAACAAAAATAAGTGAAGTAGGAAATGCCCGCTAATCGCTGCTCCTGTAGAAGAGAAAAGTAAGGAATGGCCAAGAGAGGTCAATATGAATGTACTCCCAAGGTTGGTTGTCATACACTACAGAGCTAATCAACTAAAATAAGTAAGTAATAAGTAAGTAAAAAGTAAGGAAGGGCCAAGAGAGAGGTCAATATGAGTGTACTCCCAAGGTTGGTTGTCATACACTACAGAGCTAATCAACTAAAATAAGTAAGTAAAAAGTAAGTAAAAAGTAAGAAATGGCCAAGAGAGGTCAATGTGAATGTACTCCCAAGGTTGGTTGTCATACACTACAGAGCTAATCAACTAAAACCAGCTGGAAAATGCAGGCGTTTTACTTAATAATAATGAGAGCTATTCAGATCTCGCATGTTGTTGACTCGTTGGTAATGGCCTTGATACTTCACGATTTAAATAAGAGCATAGCGCCATAACACTGCTACAACGAGCCTTCTTTCTGTATATATATTTTGTCACTGTGTTGCTTCCTTTACTGTAAAAAATATGTGTTGTTATATCTGCCTAACATGTGGAAAAAATGCTAATTCTCGAGTGTGATACAGAATAGACAGAGTATTTTTTTTTTTTGCCCTTGAACTTCCTCCTTTGACGTAAAAAAAAAGGGATGTGTAGTTTTATCCGCCTAGCCTGTGGACAAAAAAACAAAAAAACAAAACAAAACAACAACAACAACAACAACAAAAAAATGCTAATCCTTGAGTGTGATACAGAATAGACAAAGTATTTTATTTTTTTGCCTTTGAACTTCTTCCTTTGACGTAAAAAAAAAAGGGATGTGTAGTTTTATCCGCCTAGCCTGTGGACAAAAAAAACAAAAACAACAACAACAACAAAAAAAAAAAAATGCTAATCCTTGAGTGTGATACAGAATAGACAAAGTATTTTTTTTTTGCCCTTGAACTTCCTCCTTTGACGTAAGAATTGGATGTGTAGTTTTATCCGCCTGGACTGTGGAGAAAAAATGCTAATTCTCGAGTGTGATACAGAATAGACAAAGTAATTTTTTTTTTTGCCTTTGAACTGCCTCCTTTAACGTAAGAATTGGATGTGTAGTTTTATCCGCTAGCCTGTGGAAAATATGATAATCCTCGTGTGTGATACAGAATGCAAGTAAAGAGTCAAGAAAGACTATTAAAAACGTTAGTGATTTTGCTTTAATGCTTTCTCCTTTACTGTAAAAAAAATAAATGTGCACTTTTACCTCTCAAACCCGGGGAATTTTTTTAGTCGTCAGTTGATACACACACAAAAAAAGGTGGAGTAAAACAAAATTATTAAAAAAGTGAGTGATTTCTCCTTTACTGTAAAAAAATAATGTGTGGTTCCAAAACATGTCTAACCCGTGGAAAAAATTCTAGTTGTCAAGTGATACAAAAAACAAAAAGTGGAAAGTAAAACAAGATTATTGAATACGTTGATGATTTTGTCTTTGTGGTTTCTCCTTTACTGTAAAAAAATATTGTGTGGTTCTAAAACATCTGTCTAACCCGTGGAAAAAGTTCTAGTCAAAACAACAACAACAACAACAACAAAAAGATGGAGAGTAAAGCAAGATTATTAAAAAAAGTGAGCGATTTTGTTTTTATTCTTTCTCCTTTACTGTAAAAAAAATAATAATGTGTGGTTCTATCTGCCTAACAACTGGAAGAGAAATACTAACCGTCGAGTGTGATTGAGAATAAGGTAGAGTAAACCAAGAACCAAAAGCGCTGATGATATTTTGCCCTCGAGATATTATGGAAAAAAAATCTAATCTTCGTGTGATATTAAACACAGGTAAGGAATAGACCAAGATTATTAAAAGTGTGCAAAAAAATGTGTAAAAAATGAGTAAAAAAATGTGTAAAAAATGTGTTAAAAAATATGTAAAAAAGCGCAGAAAATGTGTAAAAATGTGTAAAAACGTGTAAAAAAGTGTAAAATGTGTAAAAAATAAAAACGTGTAAAAGCGTAAAAATGTGTAAAAAATATATAAAAAAGTGTAAAAACGTGAAAAAATATATAAAAAAGTGTAAAAATGTGTAAAAAATATTAAAAAAAGTGTAAAAATGTGTAAAAATATATAAAAAAGTGTAAAAATGTGTAAAATATAAAAAAGTGTAAAAACGTGAAAAAATATATAAAAAAGTGTAAAAATGTGTAAAAAATATATAAAAAAGTGTAAAAATATATAAAAAAGTGTAAAAATGTGTAAAAATATATAAAAAAGTGTAAAAATGTGTAAAAATATATAAAAAATGTAAAAAAGGTATAAAAATGTGTAAAAATATATAAAAAATGTAAAAAAGGTATAAAAATGTGTAAAAAAATGTGTAGGTTTAACTTGTGGGGAAAAGAATCTAATCTTCGTGTGACACAAAATAGCGGTAATGAATAGACCAAAACTATTAAAACATTGGTTACTTGATACAGCTGAACACGTGTCGTAATTAATTATGTTACCTTTGAAACACACACGCACACGGCAGTAGCAAGGTGAGTCATGCTGCACAGGTAACTAATTAAAGAAGACTCGAATGGCGTTGTGGGCGTAATGTATTTCGTTATTTTTATCCTCTGAAACAATTATAATATCAAATTGTAATACGACCTAATGGAGGAGGCTGATTTGAAATTCTAATAAAAGTGTTTGGATGCCAGATGTGTGTGTGTGTGTGTGTGTGTGTGTGTGTGTGTGTGTGTGTGTGTGTGTGTGTGTGTGTGTGTGTTGGTGGTAGTGGTGGCCGTTTCCTTAAAATAAAAATAATTCATAAATGTATCGTTATTTCTGCTTTACCTGTGAAATATTACCTGTATAACCAAGGTGTGTAAGGCTGTTCAGATGGATATTTTTGATAGCGGAGAAAGTTGTGTGTATGTGTGTGTGTGTGTGTGTGTGTGTGTGTGTGTGTGTGTGTGTGTGTGTGTGTGTGTGTATCTATCTGTCTGTGGGTCTGTCTGTCTGTCTGTGTGTCTATCTATCTACCTATCTATCCATGTGTGTGTGTTTGTGTTTGTATGTGTGTGTGTGTGTGTGTGTGTGTGTGTGTGTGTATCTATCTGTCGGTGTGTATGTCTGTCTGTGTGTGTGTCTATCTATCTACCTATATATCTGTGTTTGTGTGTGTGTGTGTGTGTGTGTGTGTGTGTGTGTGTGTGTGTGTGTGTGTGTATCTATCTGTCTGTGGGTCTGTCTGTCTGTGTGTGTGTCTATCTATCTACCTATATATCTGTGTTTGTGTGTGTGTGTGTGTGTGTGTGTGTGTGTGTGTGTGTGTGTGTGTGCAGGCGAAGGTGGTGTTGGGCTTAAGTGGGTAATGTAAATGTAATTAATGGTTCTGAGTGAGTTTCGGGGAGCGAGGAGGAGGAGGAAGAGGAAGAGGAGGAGGAGGAGGAGGAGGAGGAGGAGGAGGAGGAGGAGGAGGAGGAGGAGGAGGATGCAAATTGAAAGCCAACATACAAACAAATAACAAGAAGCTGAAACGAACAACAACGAAAAGGAAACAAAAAATAAAGCCAGACAGAGAAACGAAGCGAAAGAAAGAAAAAGAGAAAACAGGAAACAACGAAAACGAATAAAAAGAAAGACAGAAGGAGAAGAGAAATGAAAGATACACCAGAAAAAACCCAATTATGGAGAAAGGAAAGAGAAAGGAAGAGAAGGGAAGGGAGAGAGGAAGAAGAGGAAGGAGAAGAGAAGGAAAGGGAGGGAGAAAAGACAGCAGGGAGAGAGGAAGGAGAGGAAAGATAGAAGGAAGCAGAGAAGAGAAAGGAGGAGAAGGGAAGGGAAGGGAGAGAGGAAGAAGAGGAAGGAGAAGAGAAGGAAAGGGAGGGAGAAAAGAATGCAGGGAGAGAGGAAGGAGAGGAAAGATAGAAGGAAGGAGAGAAGAGGAAATAAAGAGAAGAGAAGGGAGGGAGAGAGGAAGAAGAGGAATAACACAAGGAAAGGAAGAGGAGAAGGAAAGGGAGAAAAAAACAGAAGGGAGAGAGGAAGGAGAGGAAAGATAGAAGGAAGGAGAGAAGAGGAAAGGGAGAGAAGAGGAAGGAAGAGAGGAGAAAGAAGAGGAAGAGGAAGAAGAGGAATAACACAAGGAAAGAAAGGAGAGGAGAAGGAAAAGGAGGGAGAAAAAAACCCAGAAGGGAGAGAGGAAGGAGAGGAAAGATAGAAGGAAGGAGAGAAGAGGAAAGGGAGAGAAGAGGAAGGAAGAGAAGAGAAGGAAGGGAGAGAGGAAGAAGAGGAATGACACAAGGAAGGGAAGGAGAAGAGAAGGAAAGGGAGAGAGGAAGGAGAGGAAAGACAGAAAGAAGGAATGAAGGGAGAGAAGAGGAAAGGAAGAGGAGGAAAGAGAAGGGAAGGAAGGGAGGAAAGAGAAAGGGGAGGAAGGAAGGAAGAGAGGAACAAAGTGGGACGGAGATAGAAGCATTTAGAGAGAGAGAGAGAGAGAGAGAGAGAGAGAGAGAGAGAGAGAGAGAGAGAGAGAGAGAGAGAGAGAGAGAGAGAGAGGAAGAGAGAGAGAGAGGAGAGAGAGGAGAGAGAGAGGAGGAAGAGAGAGAGGAGGAGAGAAATGGAGATGAAAGAATGAGAGAGGAAAGGAAGAAACGAAGGAGAGAAGGGAAGCAAAGAAGGGAAGGAGGAGAAGGAGGGAAAGGGAAGAAGAGGAGAGAGAGAGAGAGGAAGGGGAGTAGAGAAGGAGAGAAATGGAGGGAAGAAAAAGAGGAGAGAGATAAAGAAAGGAAGGAGGGAAGGATAGGAGAAGGGAAGGAATGAGATAAAAGAGAAGAGGGAGAGAAGGAAAGAGAGAAAAAGGGAAGAAGGAGGGAAGGAGACAGAGAGGGGAGGGAACGAGAGAAATGGAGGAAAGAAAGAGAACGGAGAGAGATAAATGGAGAGAAGGAGAGAAAAATGGCAGGCTCGGAGGAAACATTTCAAGCGAGAGAGAGAGAGAGAGAGAGAGAGAGAGAGAGAGAGAGAGAGAGAGAGAGAGAGTTATTCATCACTACACTCTTTCTTACCCATCCAGGTGCTGTTGGTGATGATTTGGAGGAGCTTGGCAGGGTCCATGGCGGTGGTGGATTGGTGATGAGAGGTGGTGGTGGTGGTAGTGGTAGTGGTGGTGGTGGTGGTGGTGACTGTGTGAATACGCCAGTCAGTCAACCAGTCAATTAGTCAGTCAGTCAGTCATTAGTGCACAGGATGACCTTCTAATGACTGATCGCGAGGAGGAGGAGGAAGAGGAGGAGGAGGAAAGGAGGTGAAGGAGAAAGACGAGTAGGCTAAATGAGGAACAGAAGAGGAGGAGGAGGAGGAGGAGGAGAAAGATGAGAAAATTGAGAAATACGAATCGGTAAGAGGAGGAGGAGGAGGAGGAGGAGGAAGAGGAAGGAGGCGAGAACGGATATGAATCGACGAAGAGAAGGAGGAGGAGGCTATTGCAGTGTCCTTCGCCTCCTATGTGTCCTGTGTCCCTGGTGGCAATGTGTCTCGGAGCGCCGGACACCTGGGCACACGCGGGTCACCTGGGCACGCCGGGGGTCACCCTTAGCAATGACCTGTGACCTGGAAAACGTGTCCGCAACGCCTTAGTGACCCGGGCTTAAGGAGTGTGTTAGGAACGGTCATATAGACATTAGGTGTTTGATTTGAGCTTTCTTTCTTTATCGTTCTTTTTCTATCTCTTCCTACTCTCCTTTCTTTTTCTTTTTTTGCTTTCTTTCGCTTCTTTCTCCCTAAAATTTCTTCGTTTCTTCCTTTTTTTTCTTTATTTTTTATTTTTTCTTTCTTTCTTCATTTTTCCTTTTTTCTTTCTCCTTTCTTTTTTCTCTTTTCTTTCTTTCTTTCTTTCTTGGATTATGTTTTTTTCACTTTTTGCGTTTTTTTCAGAATTTTAAGATGTATGATATTTTGAGTTTTTCTTTTTTACTTCTTTTTTCTCTCTCCCCACTTTCCTTCTTTCTTTCTTTTTCGCTTTTTTCTTTCTTTCTTGGATTTGTTTTTCACTTCGCTATTCCTCCTTTTTCTTAGTGTTTTCCTTCTTCTTCTTCTTCTTCTTCGATATTTTCACTTTTAAATCTACGTTCCCTTTTTCTTTCTGTTCTTTTGTTTCTTTACACTTTGCTATATTTACACATTTTTCGTCTTTTTCCTTTTTTTCCTTTCTAACTTCATATTTCTGAGTCTTTTATTTCTTTGTCAAGTGGTATTTTTTCACACATCTGCTTCCTTTCTTTCTTTCCTCTTTCTTTCTTTTTCTCTATCTTTTTATCTGTCCCTCTCCCTACTTTCTTCCTTTCTTTGGTTTTCTATCTTTCTTTTATTCTTTCTATATTCCTTCCGTCTTTGCTTTTCTCTAGTTTATCACTTAATCTTTGTTTCTTTATTCTCTTTTGATCTTTGCTATTCCTTTATATGTATTTGATATGATCCTTTTATCTACCAGTTTCCTTTCCGTTCTTCTCCTTCGTTAACATCAAAATCAAAATAACAATCGCTTACATAAAATTTTAAGTCCATCGCAATTTCAATCTCGTTCTGCTAATCTTTCTCCCTCGTTATCAGCATCTCTCTTTGGTTGACACATATCTTCTACATTTCATTTGTCAGTCTTCTTTCTTCCTTCTCCTTCAGTAACATCAAACTCAACGAGAAGAAGAACCGCATATATACAACAAATTCGGGTCCTTTTCGCAGTAGCTTTAATATCGTCCTGCAAATCTTTCCTCCTCGTCTTTTTCAGCGTCCAAATACTCCTTTCATATACCAGTTTCCTTTCTTTCTCCTTCAGTAACATCAAACTCAACAAGAAGAAGAATCGCACACATCAAATTCGGGTCCTTTTCCCAGTAGCTTTAATATCGTCCTGCAAACCTTTCCTCCTCGTCTTTTTCTGCGTCCACATACTCCTTTCATATACCAGTTTCCTTTCCTTTCTTCTCCTTCAGTAACATCAAACTCAACAAGAAGAACCGCATATATACAACAAATTCGGGTCCTTTTCGCAGTAGCTTTAATATCGTCCTGCAAATCTTTCCTCCTCGTCTTTTTCAGCGTCCACATATTCCTTTCATATATCAGTTTCCTTTCCTTTCTTCTCCTTCAGTAACATCAAACTCAACAAGAAGAAGAATCGCACACATCAAATTCGGGTCCTTTTCCCAGTAGCTATTATATCGTCCTGCAAATCTTTCCTCCTCGTCTTTTTCAGGGTCCAAATACTCCTTTCACATACCAGTTTCCTTTCCTTTCACTTCCTTCAGTAACATCAAACTCAACAAGAAGAAGAACAGCATACATAAAATTTGGGTCCATCTCGTCCTGCAAATCTTTCCTCCTCGTCTTCTTCAGCGTCCAAATACTCCTTTCACATACCAGTTTCCTCTCTTTCTCCTTCTTCAGTAACATCAAAATCAAGAACCGCTAACATCAAATTTGGGTCCTTTTCGCTGTAGCTTTAATCTCGTCCTGCAAATTTTTCTTCCTAGTCCTCTTCAGCGTCTCTCTGCGTCGCTCGCCTCCCCTGGCATGAGCTCCGTTCCCTCGGTGGCGCGGCAAAACCCTTCCTCCTCTCCTCAGTCCTTGTCAAGACTTCCACGCGACAGTACAAGATTAATGAGTGTGTGAGAGGAGCGGTTATATAAGCATTAGGGCTTGAATTTTTGAGCTGTCTTTCTTTGCTTCTTTTTCTTTTTTTGTTTTGTTTTCTTTGTTTTGTGAGAGAGGAAGTTTAGGAGAGTTTTTTTTAGAGGAGTTTAGGATTTTGGTTTTGAGCTTTTTTTCTTCCTTTCTTCCTTCCTTTTTTTCTTTTTCATTCTGTTTATCTTTTTTTTCTTGCTTTCGTTCTTTCTTTCTCTCGTTATTTCTTCCCTTCTTTTACTTGTTTATTTCTTTCTCTTTCTCTCCACTTTCTTTCTTTCTTTTTCTCTCTCTCCCTTTCTTTTTATCTATATCTTTTTTCTCCTTTCTTTCTTTCCCTTTTCCCTACTCTCTCTTTCTTTCTTTCGTTTTCTTTCTATCTTTCCTTCTTTTTCTCTCTTTCTTTCTTTTATCCCTTCTTTCCCTCTATTTTTCTTTCTTTTTCTCTCTCTCTGGTCCGCTGACATTCCAATTTCTCATTCAAATTTGTTTTCGTTTACATATACACGCTATCTTTCCTTGTTACTCTCTCTCTCTCTCTCTCTCTCTCTCTCTCTCTCATTATCTATATTTTCGCTTCGTTGTTCTTGTGGTAATCTATGTTCCTTTTCGTCTTTCTATTTAATCTGACAAGTTTTAGCTACTTACACATTTTGATGTCTGACCCTTCTCTCTCTCTCTCTCTCTCTCTCTCTCTCTCTCTCTCTCTCAGCAGGTCGTCACTTTGCGTCTCTCCCTCCTGAGCTACGAATTATGGTTCAGTTATATTAAATTATCTTTTTTTTTCTCTCTCCCTCGCTTGCTTTTGTTTGCTTTTACTGTCGTTCTCTTTTCAAAGCCCAGTGTTTGTGTGTTGAGTCTCACCTTGCTATTTTTTCTCCCTCTCCCCCTCCCTCTCTCTCTCTCCCCCCCTCCTCTCTCTCTCTGTCTCTGCTTTTCTTTACAAATTGAAAACAAAAAAATAAAAAGTTGCCCCGCTAATGAAAAAAGAAAAGGTTTATATGTGAATCAAAACAACAAAATGATGACTTACTTATTTAGCTCAGAAAGACGTGGATTAATTTGATTACTACACACACACACACACACACACACACACACACACACACAAACTAATTTCCACACGGCTAAATTCTCTCTCTCTCTCTCTCTCTCTCTCTCTCTCTCTCTCTCTCTCTCTCTCTCTCTCTCTCTCTCTCTCTCTCTCCACACACATCCCCACACATCACCACCCACACTTCCACACTGTTTCACATCCACATTCAAATCCACTCGGATCAGGCTGCACTTTCTGACTCGCGAAAAAAAAAAAAAAAAAAAAACTGAAAATTAAGTTAATCCTCGTAAAACCTAAAAGCGTGATTAGCCGTCTCTCACGCTCCTCAATACCTGTCCAATACCTGTTCATTTCACACTATTTTCGAACAGTTGAGCTTTAATGGGGCTAATGTGATGGTGATTTTTGCTGGTATTTTCGATTCAATGCTCACCTGAATGTCACCTTGATAGTTAATGAGTGCTCAGGTGATTGGGGTGATTGGAGAAGGAGGGAGGGAAGGAGGGAAGGAGAGAAGGAAGAGAAGAAAAAGTGTGGGAGGTATTAAGTGATTTTGTATTGTTGTTATTTGTCTTTTATGTTTACGAGGAGGGAGGGAGAGAAGAGGGAGGGAGGGAGTGAGGGAGAGAAGAAGAGAAAGGAAGGGAGAGAAGGAGTGTGGGGTGAGGGTCATTCTCTGTCTCACGTTTAATAATGATAATAATAATAATGAAAATAATGACAACTAGTACAATATAACCAACCATATAATTTCATCAGTAATTCTTCAACCATATTAAACGTTTTATCAGACTCATTATGTTCTTTCAGCTGATGGTTAATGATGATAATGATGATGATGATAATGACCACTACAATGTAACCACTAATACAACTTCACAACCACATCTTCCACTACATAATTCCACATCAGATATATTGTTACACCCACATACCACTCCACTTATTTTCCGGTCACTCCACCCACACCCACACATACACATACCCCTTACATCCACCCACCTCATTCACACCCACTCCACATTAATAAACTTCACTCCACCCACACCCACATATACACATACACCCTTACATTCACCCCATCATTCATATCCATTCCACATTAACAAACTCCACCCTTCCACCCCCCACACATCACCCCTACATCCACCCCCTCATTCATACCCACTCCACATTAACACACTGCACTCCACCCCTCCACCCCCCACACATCACCCCTACATCCACCTCCCCATTCACACCCACTCCACATTAACGCACTTCACTCCACCCCTCCACCCCCCACACATCCACCCCCACATTCACATTCCACATTAATTCTCACCCATCTACTCACATCCACCCCAACCCACTACACTCACACACATTAACCCTTCATCCACCCCCTCATCCACCCATTCCGTTTCCACTTCACCAATCCCCCCACCCACACACACCCAAACACCATCATTACCCCACAAACATCACCTTCACTCCACCCCCTCCACATACCACACTCACCCACACCAATCCCACTCCACACACACGACTCCACATCCTTTCACACTCCACTTGCACGTAATCCACAACCCATTAACACTTCCATCACTCTGCTTGACAGCCCTCTCATCTCCTTAACTAAACACACACACACACACACACACACACACACACACACACACACACACACACAAACACACACACACACACACACACTTCACTGGATTAGCTCATCAGCGCTGCACAATCATCCATTCGACTCAATTATCTCAAACCATAACCGATTGACGGGAAAAATGACGTGAAAGTAAAACAAGGGAAGGGAAACTAAGAGGAAGGAAGGAGGACAGACACATATCACTGAGGAGGAGGAAGAAGTGAAGAATAAGACGAAGAAGAAGAGAAAGAGCAGGAGGAGGGTTTACCGTGACATTAGAGAGGAAAAAGTAGGTAAGAAAAAAAGATAAAAGGTGTATGTTGAAATAATTAGACATTCTGAAGAAAAAAAATAAGGGGAAATCAGGGAAGGGAAACTGAGAGGAGGGAAAAAAGGACAAATATTGATCGAAAACCCGCGAGAAAATTGGAGAAGAAAAACAGATGAGGCGAAATGGAAACAAGGAGAGAGAAACTGATAAAAAAAATAAGAAAGGAAGAAAGTAGGAAGAAGGTAAGGAACGACAAACATTGACATTAAACCCGTGACATCTGAAGCAGTGAAAAATGGATTAGAAAAACAGATCACAGGCGAAATGTAGAAATAATTAGACAATTAGGTGAGATAAAGAGAAAATTAGTGAAGGAGGGGGGGGGAGGGGAAAGGGGGGAAAGGACAAACATTGATATTAAACCCGTGACATTTGAAGGAATGAAAAATGGATTAGAAAAACAGATGAGAGGCGAAATGCAGAAATAATTAGACAGTTAAGTAAGATAAGAGAAAATTAGTGAAGGAGGGGGGAAAGGGGGGAAAGGACAAACATTGATATTAAACCCGTGACATTTGAAGGATAGAAAAATGGATTAGAAAAACAGATGAGAGGCGAAATGCAAAAATAATTAGACAGTTAGGAAATATAAAAGAGAAAATTAGTGAAGGAGGGGGGAAAGGGGGGAAAGGACAAACACTGATATTAAACCCGTGACATTTGAAGGAGAGAAAAATGAATTAGAAAAACAGATGAGGCGAAATGGAGAAATAAGTAGACAGTTAAGTAAGAGAAAATTAAAGAAGGAGGGGGAAAGGGAAACTGAGACGAAAGAAAGAAGGACAACCATTGATTTTAAACCCGTGACATTATTTTGAAAGATAGAAAAATGGATTAGAAAAACAGATGAGAGGCAAAATGCAGAAATAATTAGACAGTTAGGTAAGATAAAAGAGAAAATTAGTGAAGGAGGGGGGAAAGGGGGAAAAGGACAAACATTGATATTAAACCCGTGACATTTGAAGGAATGAAAAATGGATTAGAAAAACAGATGAGGCGAAATGCAGAAATAAGAAAACCATATAAAGAGGAAAATGCAGAAATAATTAGAAAGAATGGACAAACATTGATTTTAAACACGTGACATTTGAAGGAGAGAAAAGTGGATTAGAAAAACAGATGAGAGGTGAAATGTAGAAATAATTAGACAGTTAGGTGAAATAAAAGGGAAAATTAGTGAAGGAGCAGGACAAGGAAAGGGAAACTGAAAAAAAGAGAGAAAGGAAGGAAGAAAGACAAACATATATCAAATCCGTGACATATAGAAGAGAGAAGAATAGACGAAAAAAAACCTGAAAAAAAGGTGTAATGAAAAATGATTAGATAAACATGAGAAAAATAAAATAAAGAAAAGGGAGAGAAGAAAATAGAGGGAAACTGATGGAAAGAATGGAATGACAAACTTGCGATATATAAATGACAAAAATATAGATAAGAAAACCATATAAAGAGGCGTAAGGCAGAAATAATTAGACACTTATGATGAAGGAGGGAAAAAGAAAAGGGGAACTATGGATCTGTCGACACTAACGAGGCAATTGGAAGGATAATAATGAAACATGGCAAGGCATTAGCGTAGAGTTATGACGAAAATGACAAACTAATAGGAAGAAAAGGGAAGATATGGATAAAGAGGAGGAGGAAGAGGAGGAGGATGAAGGTGAAGAAAAATAAGAAGTTGACGACGACGATGAACCAGAACAAGAAATGGAAAAGGAAGCAGAAGAAGAGGAAGAATTGGAGGTTGAAATATAAAGCAAAGAAGAAGCAAAAGATGAAAACGAAGATAAGAAGAAGGAAAATAAGAAGAAAAGAACAACGAAGAAAAGAAAGAGGAAGAGAAAGAAGAGGAAGATGAAATATGAAGAAGCAAAGAAGAAGCATAAGAAGAAAAATAGATGAAGAGGAAGAAGAAAAGAAAGAAGAAAAAATAGAAAACTGTGAAGACAAAGAAGAAGAAGAAGGAAAAGATGAAAAATATGAAGACGAAGAAGGAAAAGTAGATGAAGAAGAAGAAGGAAAAGATGAAAAGTGTGAAGACGAAGAAGAAGAAGTAAATGAAGAAGAAGATGATGAAAAATATGAAGATGAAGGTGAAGAAGAAAAAGAGCACGAAAGTGACAGTTCTAAAAGACAGGAAAACAACAACAAAAATAAACAACCAAACAAACACCAGTGAATCTAACCCTAAAAGACAAACAAACAAACAAACAAAGCAACGGAGATAACGTAGAGAGAGAGAGAGAGAGAGAGAGAGAGAGAGAGAGAGAGAGAGAGAGAGAGAGAGAGAGAGAGAGAGAGAGAAAAAAGAAGAGGAGAGGAGACAGAATAAATAAAAAGGAAAGAGAAAATATGGTAAAGGAAAGGAAAGGAAAAAGTGAAAGGAAAGAAGAGGCGAAAATAAGAGAAGAGAGAGAGAGAGAGAGAGAGAGAGAGAGATGCATTCCCTCTTTACATTACTTATCAAACATCAATTATTATTTTTCCTCTTTTCTCCTTTCTTTAAATATCCATTACGCGGTACTTACAAGATCGCATTCTTATATTATTTCATTTTATTTTTCTTCTTTCTTGCTTTCGTTCTTTTTCTTTCTATACGGTTCATCGAGCGCCCGTTACACTTTTCCCTTCCTTCTTATAAATTTATCTTCAACATTATTTTTTTTATTTTTCTTCGCTCGTGTTTCCCTATTTTTCTTTTTTCTTGTTTCTTTTCTACCATTCTCTCTTCCTCTATCATTATGTAATTCATATCTTCCTTTATTTTCTACCTTTCCCCGTTCATAATTTTCTTCGTTCTGTTCTAATTATCATGTCTTACTCGTATTTTCCCAATTTCTTTATATTTCTGATTCGTCTTTTTTCCATTAATACATTTTCTTTAATATTTTCATTCGCAATAGTTTTTTTCTTAGTCAAACTCATCTACAGGTCCTTTTTATCTGCTCTTCACAACATTATCACGAGAGCAGAAGCAAGTTGTTAATATCACCAAGAAAACACAAAATATACTTCTATACGCTGTTTTTTCTACTTTTCTTTTCAACTTATTTCTCTATTCAAAGGAGGAGGAAGAGGATGACGATGACGAGAGGGAAGATGAGCACAATGACAAGGATAAAGATGATGATGAAAATGAAAAACAGGTGAAAAATGAGGTTGCTGGAGGTGGTGATGGTGGTGGTCGCGCGGTACTCGGCTCACAGCACAACAGAACACAAACACATACTTCGCAACCCTCGGCCAGTGAGCGCAATACTAGCGGCCGGGTTTTCGTGTTCTCACCGCGACTCCCGACACGAGACTGGCCCCGCACTCTCTCTCTCTCTCTCTCTCTCTCTCTCTCTCTCTCTCTCTCTCTCTCTCCTCTTCTCTCCTCTATTCTCTTATTTTCGCCTCTCCTCTCCTTATCTTTCCCTTTTTCTTCTCCTTTAATTTATCATATTTTCTCTTTCCTTTTTATTTATTCTGTCTTTTCTCCTTTTCTTTTTTTCCTATCCCCTTCTCTTCCTTTCCTTCCCTTCGCTTTCCTTCCATTTCTTCCCTCTCTTCTCTTCTCTCTCTCTCTCTTTCTCTCTCTCTCTCTCTCTCTCTCTCTCTCTCTCTCTCTCTCTCTCTCTCTCTCTCTCTCTCTCTCTTCTCTTCTCTAGTCTCTTATTTTCGCCTCTCTTCTCCCTATCTTTCCCTTTTTCCTTTTCTTTAATTTATCATATTTTCTTTTTCCTTTTTATCTATTCTCTCTCTCTCTCTCTCTCTCTCTCTCTCTCTCTCTCTCTCTCTCTCTCTGACCCCCGGCATATAGCACTCCTCTACACACTGTTCACAAGGGTCTTCGAGATTAGTTCAGGGAGAGGAAAAAGGTTAAAGCATTCCCCTGAGTCTGTTTGTCCTCATGTCTGTCTGTCTGTGTGTCTGCCTGTTGGGTGTCTGTTTTTTTGCCTGTTTGTGATTTTCCGTTGCTGTCTGTCTTTCTGTCTGTATATCTAACTGTTTGTGTCTATCTTTCTCTGTTGCTATCTGTCTTTCTATCTATTTCTAAACATTTGTGTCTATATTTTCAATTACAATCTGTCTTTCTGTCTGTAGATGTAGCCTTTTCTGTCTCTATGTCTCTCTGTTTCTTTATGTTACTGTATTTTAATGTGTTTCTGTTCTGTTCTAAGTTTACCATATTTAACATAAGAGCATAAGGAATCATCCCAATCAAACTACCTATTCCCACCTACTCTCACTATCCATTAACTTATCCAACGTTTTCATGTGTGTGTCCATCGTATTGACACTCACCACATGACTGCCAAGCCTGTTACGCTAATCCTCCACGCTATTACGAGACCAATTCCTGCCTATGTCCTTGTTGAATCTGAATTGGTCCAACCTAAACCTGTTACTACGAGTCCTACCCTGTTCTATTGCCACTGGAACCTTACTGATAGGACAGGTGGGAATAGGTAGTTTGAGTGGCTGCAGAGTCCTTATGTTCTTATGTTGCATCTGGTAAACTTAAAACAGAACAGAAACACATTAAAAGACAGTACCAGAAACAGACAGAGGGACACAGAGACAGAAACGGCTACATATACAGACAGAAAGAGAGATAATAACAGAAATACTAGACACAAACAATTAGATAAAGACATAAAAGAGATTATAACAGAAAACACAAACAGTTAGATAAACAAACAGAGACAGTAACAGAAATAACAGACACAAATGATTGGATATACTCGTACAGACAAAAGGAGAGATAGTGATTGAAACACACACACACACACACACACACACACACACACACACACACACACACACACACACACACACACAGTTGGATACACAAACAAAAAGAGACACTACCAGAAACTCTTCATTCATTTGTATAGGTCCTCAAGTATCCTTGCACCCTTCGCCTAGAGTTTTAAGAATGCAGATTTAAACGTTTAAGCCTTTTCATATACTTCAAGATTCTCCACCAGTGAATCATTTCTGTCATCCTACTCCTACTCCTTCTGAAATTGACCTCACTTTCGGCCACTCCTCTTAACTCTTTTTTTTTTTTTTTAAGGAGCAGTGATTTGTGGGCTTTTTTTTTAATTTTTTCCCCTTGAGCTGTTTTCTTTACTGTAAATAAACACACACCGTCGTTCGTGAAGGGGTCTTTCGTGAAGGGGGCGTTCGTGAAGAGAGAGAGAGAAAGAAAATATGATCAATTAAAGAAGAGGAAAAAGGGTAAGATAGGGAGAGGAGAGGCGAAAATAAGAGACTCGTTCGTTAATGGGTCTTTCGTGAAGGGGTCGTTCGTTAAGGGGTTTTTCGAGGAGGGGTCGCTCGTGAAGGGGTCTTTCGTGAGGGGGTCGTTCGTGAAGGGGTCTTTCGTGAGGGGGTCGTTCGTGAAGGGGTCGTTCGTTAAGGGGGTAGGTTTTAACACGCTGTCCATGCTGGAGTAAGGAGACCAACACTGCACTGCGTATTCGAGATGAGGTCTAACTAATGCTGAAAATAAATTGAGGATGAATGCAGTGTCTCTCTTATTATCAGTACTCCTTGTCATCTATTTGTTTCGTGTGCTATTTTTTTCCTTATTTTCCTTTATTTTGTTGTTTGTTTGTCCATTCACTTTTGAATGTGGTTAACTTTTTTTTGTCTCTTTCCTTTCTGTCCTTTTGACGGTCAAGCTGGGGTCCTCTCTCTCTCTCTCTCTCTCTCTCTCTCTCTCTCTCTCTCTCTCTCTCTCTCTCTCTCTCTCTCTCTCTCTCTCTCTCTCTCTCTCTCTCTCTCTCTCTCTCTCTCTCTCTCTCTCTCTGTATAAACAGCATTGGTCCCCTTCCTCAAGAGGTTTAAAGGGGGTCTCCTCCTCCTCCTCCTCCTCCTCCTCCTCCTCCTGGTTCCACTTTCCACTTCACCGAACTCAGAAAAGAACTCGAGGAGGAAGCAGAGTCCAAAGAATTGAAAGGAAGACTTGGGCCAAAGGAAAACATAAGGAGGAGGAGGAGGAGGAGGACGAAGTTGATAGTAAAAAAATAATAATAAAGATGATAAGGATGAAAAAGAGGAAGAGGAAGAGGAGGAGGAGGTCTTGGTGGCAGTGTTATCCCTCTTAATCCCTCTCAAGACCTCCCTCCCTCTTAGCTGTGTCCATGGCGGTATTTGGCGCACTCAGAATCAATGTCTGATTCTCCTCCTCCTCCTCCTCCTCCACCTCTATTCCTCCTCCTCCTCCTCCACCTCTCTTCCTTCTCCTCCTCCTCAACATCTGTTCCTCCTCCTCCTCTTTTCTTCCTCCTATTAAAACCGAACAACTCATCTATCCATCAACACACACACACACACACACACACACACACACACACACACACACACACACACACACACTATTCGTTTCTCTCATTAATTATTTATTTCGCAAAAACGTTTAATGGCGCATCGCTTTATTAAATTCCTCTGACGCTTTTTATTATTATTATTATTATTTTCATTTGTAACTGTCCACAGCTTCGAACATCCGGTATCTCTCTCTCTCTCTCTCTCTCTCTCTCTCTCTCTCTCTCTCTCTCTCTCTCTCTCTCTCTCTTACATAAATATCGATCATGTTTGCTTTTTCTTTTTTTCTTTTCTCTGCCTTTTTTCTCTCCATTATCTTTCCTCTTTATTATATTTTCCTTCACTGTTTTTTTCTCTACATTATATATTTTCCTCTCCGTCAATTATTCTTTTCTCTCTAATAGTATTTTCCCCTCAATTACTTGTTTCTCTCTCTATTATTTTTCCTTCCATTGTTTTCACCTCTTCATTAATTTTTCCCTTACTAATTATTTTTTCCACCATTTTTACCTGTATTATTTTTTACTCTATTATTTTTCCTCAATTTTTTTTTCTCTCCCACGTTATTTTTTTTCGCTATTATAATCTTTGCCCTGTTATTATATTTCCTTCACCATTACTTTTTTCCTTCTCCATTATCTTCCCACACCTTTACTTTTCTTCCCTTCTCGTGCTAAAAAAAAGAGGCGTTAATGGGCTAAGAAGAAAAAGATTAAGATAACAAGATATAAAGGTCGATAAACGATGATAATACCAGCCCCCCCAAAAAAGAAAATATGCAAGAGTATTTTTCTACAGCGAGAGTTTGGCCAAATAAATAAATAAATAAATAGTGTGGATATAAAGGGACTAATTAATCACTTTTGTCAGGTAAGTTAAGTCGTGATAATGTGGTGACGGTGTGTGTGTGTGTGTGTGTGTGTGTGTTAGGAAGGGTAGGAAAAGGAAAGGAAAGGAAGGGAAAGTAATATGAAAGGAAGGAGAGAGAGAGAGAGAGAGAGAGAGAGAGTGTGTGTGTGTGTGTGTGTGTGTGTGTGGCCGATGTTAATGGTATTGTTATGTATTGTTATTATTATTGTTATTGTTGTTGTTGTTGTTGTTGTATGTAGTAGTGGTGGTGATGGTAGTGGTAGTAGTAGTAGTAGTCGTAGTAGTAGTAGTAGTAGTAGTAGTAGTAGTAGTAGTAGTAGTAGTAGTAGTAGTAGTAGTAGTAGTTGTAGTCGTAGTAGTAGTAGTAGTAGTAGTTGTAGTAGTAGTAGTAGTAGTAGTAGTAGTTGTAGTAGTAGTAGTAGTAGTAGTAGTAGTAGTAATAGTAGTGACAGTTGATTTCTAATTC
>NC_066550.1:9599394-9621894 GCF_024679095.1 Eriocheir sinensis | reverse complement strand
GGGTCGTCTGGTACTGGTCCAGCTGCGACTGAGCCTCCCGGCAGGCGGTGATGGCGGCCACAAGTGTGGCCTCCTGTTCCTGCAGGAAGGAACGCATTTTCTTGGAGAGACCCGCCGCCTCCTTCTTGCCAGCTGCTGCTGCTGCTCCTTTCCCTTCCCCGGCACTGGGTGGCGGCGAGGCTTCTGCTGCTGCTGCCACCTCAGCGTCTCTCATCATTCTTATGAGGGCCTCAACAGCATAGCTGACAGGGAACTGCCCTCCCTCGGGCACGGCGTGGCTGACGCGGCACTCTGGGCAGGCAACACGGCCCTGCACCTTCAGCTGATCTATGCACAGCGTGCAGACAGTGTGGCCGCAGGGCAGGGTGCGCGGCCGCTGCACGGTGCCATCATAGCCTGTCATGCACACTGGACACTCCGCAGGGCTGCCGGAAGTGTTCATTTTCTTCACCTGTCTCCTGCCGCCCCTCCCTGCAGCCTCCATGACGCTGGTGGTGGTGGTGGTGGTGGTGGTGTTGAGGGGCTGTGATGGTCTGACACACTCTCCTCGCCGTGGCAGTGTTCCGTGAGGTGGTCACGGGCGTGGTGGGCGGACACTCTTCTTTAGGGCGGCACGGCTCTGCCTGGGAGTGGACGTCGCTGAATGGTGCTCACGACTATCAGTGTGCTGATAGTCTCCAGGGAGATGATCAAAACACTGATAGTCTCCGGGGAGACTATCACTACAGCCTTGGTGCGTCTGTGCTGATGATGATGTGAGGCGGCGAGGGGAGGGAGACACACGAGCCTGAACAATTGAGTCCTTCACTCAGCTCGACCTGCCATCTGGTGGCCCTCGTGGAATTGCCAAAAAAATCATGTATGCGGACTTCGTCAAATAATTTTTCGTTAGTATTTAGAAATCACATATGTACCTTTCTCAAAGCTACGGTACAGAGAACACTGACTTACAAGTAGTATTTAAGAAACGGTGATAAGTAGGAAATAGAAAATTAATATATATATATATATATATATATATATATATATATATATATATATATATATATATATTTATATATATAGAGAGAGAGAGAGAGAGAGAGAGAAACGTGTCGTGCTTGAAAAGGACAAGTAAATGATCGGTCCTGTTTTTTGGATTTTTTTTAAAACTTTTTTACGTTCCAACATTTTTTTTCCTTCCCTTCTTCTCCTATCCTCTCCTCTCCTTTCTTTTCCTCTTCTCTCCTCTCCTCTCCTTTTTTTTCCTCTCCTCTCCTCTTTCTTTTCCTCTCCTCTCCTCTCCTCTCCTCTCCTTTCTTTTCCTCTCCTCTCCTTTCCTCTCCTCTCCTTTCTTTTCCTCTCCTCTCTTCTCCTCTCCTTTCTTTTCCTCTCCTCTCCTTTCCTTTCTTTTCCTCTCCTCTCCTCTCCTCTCCTCTCCTTTCCATTCCTTTCCTTTCCTTTCCTTTCCTTCCCTTACTTTCCCTTCCCTTCCCTTCCCTTCCTCTCCTCTCCTCTCCTCTCCTCTCCCTTCCTTTTCTTTCCTCCCCTCCCCTCCCCTCCCCTCCCCTCCTTCCCTTCCCTTCTCTCATTCTCTTCTTTGTAACTAAGATTCGTTCGCTAATTCCGCGCCATAAGCGAAACAAACAGAAGCACAAGTAGAGAAAACAAAGATAAAAGAGAGAAACCTGATAAAAGAAAATAAAGAAAAAATAGAGAAAGGAAGAGATAAGAGAAAGAGAAAAAAGTAAAGGAAAGGGGAATAAAAATGGAGGAGAAACACGATAAAGGGAGAGGTGAACGAGAGAGAGAGAGAGAGAGAGAGAGAGAGAGAGAGAGAATCTTACTTTTTTTTTTAGTTTGAATTGCCTTTGCGCTGTCTCTTAACCCTAAACACACACACACACACACACACACACACACACACACACACACACACACACACACACACTCACACACACTACAGGACACACAGCCAGGCACATTCTTTTCTCTCTTCCTCGTGTGTGCAACAGAAACAACACTAACGTAACACAACAAAACAAACAGACTCATCCACTCTTTCCTGATACCAACACACAGACACGCATCAATTTCCTCCCAACACAAACAGAAAACACATATATATACACAGAAACACACATCATTCTTCTCTCTCTCTCTCTCTCTCTCTCTCTCTCTCTCTCTCTCTCTCTCTCTCTCTCTCTCTCTCTCTCTCTCTCTCTCTCTCTCTCTCATGTGTCAGTGCAAAAAGGATCTGACTGGCACAACACACAGATATATTCATTCTTTTCTCACACACACACACACACACACACACACACACATCAGTTCCTACCAAACACACACACAGTCACTCATTCTATTCCCCCTCTCTCTCATGTTTCAGTGCAACCGGTACCTGGCTGACGCAACACACACGGTCTCTCTCTCTCCCTCTCGCCTCATCGTGTGCCGGGCTCGTCCACGGAACACGGCACGCGGCGGACTGGAGGCTGACATGATTTCCCGCGAGGTTCCTGGCCGAGTGAATTAAGCAACGTCTGCCTCCAGTAGTTCCCGGCGCCTGAGAAACATTCGATACGGCCTCTGATACTGATGCTGCACGTCTCCACACACACCTGTTAATTAGTCAGCCCCAGGTAGTAAGGTGAGAATATATATACCTGTTGACTCACCCTTCTCTCTGACTCTTCTTTTACCTGAATATCTTTTTTTCCCTTGCTCTGTTTTTGTTTCTTCGTTTTATTCCAAGGCACGTCTCCACACACACCTGTTAGTAAGTTAGCTCCAGGTAGTAAGGTTAATTAAGAGGATATACCTGTTCACTCCCCCTTCTCTCTTACTCTCTTATTTTACCTGCATTTTTTTTCCCTTGCTCTGTTTTTGTTTCTTCGTTTTATTCCAAGGCACGTCTCCACACACACCTGTTAGTAAATTAGCTCCAGGTAGTAAGGTTAATTAAGAGGATTTTTTTTTTTTTTTTTTTTTTTTTTTACGTGTTAGCCCATATGCACCGTAGGCATATTCTGCCTCTTCGGTGTTGCTCAGAGGCAGGCCCGTTAGTGGTGCGGGCGCGGGTTTTATAGTGGCACCTGAAAGGCCCATGTTACCCCCCCAAAGCTCATCTTTATTGCTATGCAACTAGAACTCGGGTGTCAGGGTGACATGTAGGTGATTTTAAGCCACTCGGCAAATGACACAAAGTTTCAAGGTAGCACTGGTGGGGATTCGAACCCATGCGTCGACATCAGTCCGATCCCAAGCTCACCACCTTATCCACTAGGCCACCGCCTCCCTAAATAAGATATACCTGTTCACTCCCCTTTCTCTCTTACTCTCTTATTTTACCTGCATTCTTTTTTTCCCTTGCTCTGTTTTTCTTTCTTCGTTTTATTCCAAGGCACGTTTCCACACACACCTGTTAGTAAGTCAGTCCCAGGTAGTAAGGTTAATTAAGAGGATATACCTGTTCACTCCCCTTTCTCTCTTACTCTCTTATTTTACCTGCATTCTTTTTTTCCCTTGCTCTGTTGTTTTTGTTTCTTCGTTTTATTCCAAGGTACGTCTCCACACACTTCTGTTAGTAAGTCAGTCCCAGGTAGTAAGGTTAAGAGGATATACCTGTTCACTCCCCCTTCTCTCTGACTCTTCTTTTACCTGCATTCTTTTTTTTTCCCTGGCTTTGCTGTTTTTGTTTCTTCGTTTTATTCCAAGGCACGTTTCCACAGACTCGTAAGTGAATTAGTCCCAGGAAGCGAGGCAGTGAGGGAACTACACGCGTTCACTCGCCGCTCCCTCTCTTTGCTTCTCTTTCTCTCGCTTGTTTTCGGAGTATTCGGCGTAGGAAAAAGGAAGTAAACATTCGGTAAGGAGGGAAGGAGAAGAAACAAAAGCATAACGAAGATTAAAACACATCCACGCCCGTGTTGCCAAAGTGTCGTACTCTGAGCATTGCATTAATCATTTTTAGGCTCCAAGACCGTCGTAACCACACAAACAACGATAGAAAATTAAAGTTATCGTTGAAACTGTTAAAGAGTGATGGTTTTCGCTCATTTTTGCAAGAGTTATCGCTCACAAACTAAGAAAATGCAATGCGCTGAGTACGATAATTTGGCAACGCAGATAAACGCCCGATGAAGTAGGTAAATAAAACCGAATGAAAAACAACCAAAGAGGAAGAACAAAGGAACGAAGCACTGAGAATTAAGACAAAAAAATAAAAAATAAAACGAAACAATAAGAAGTAATAAACCAATAAGAAAATAGTAGCAGCAGTAGTAGTAGTAGTAGTAGTAGTAGTAGTAGTAGTAGGTAACAGAAATGGCATATAATGGCATCAACAGTAATGGCCGTAGTAACAGTATCCGGTACATGAAACTCAACCCTTCAACTTTATATCACGACTCTGAGAGGACTTGAAGCTTACGAGGCGAGCTTAGTGTTGTGCCAAGACTGGGTAACGACAGGGGGTTGCAGGGAAGCGGACAGGGGTGGAAGGCCGCAGCAGGGGATAGAGAGAAGGGACAATGGGATGCAAGAGTTTGGCAAGGTAAGACAAGGGTAGCGAGCCGTAGCAAGGAAGAAAGGACAGGGAAATGGGTATACAAGGGTTTGGTAAGGTTAGGCAGAGGTTATACGTGGCAGGGTTTGGAATGGCTAGACAGGGATGGAGAGCAATGGCAAGGGAGAGCAGACAGGGGATGGGAAATACAAGGGTTTGGTTGGGTAAGACAGGGGTAGAGAGGGGCATGGAAGGGTTGGAGAGCGATAGCAGGGGACAGAAGACAGGGGGAAGGGTAACACAAGGCTTGGATAAGGTTGGGGAAGGGTTTTAGGCCGTAACAGGGGAGAGAAGGGAAAGGCAAAACTCAAAACGCAAAAGACAAGGGTGATATTAGGTTTGGCAAGGGTAGACAGGGGTGCAGGGTCGTGGCAGGGTGAGGCAGGGGTAAGGGTGCAAGGGTGGAGTTAAATGGACCGTGAATTCAAATATGATGCCTTTCACTGGTTTTGATTTCCCTTAATATTCCGCATGTAACTTTTCTGTTCCGTTTCCCCTCACCTTTGTTGTAGATGTGATATTATACTCATTCTCTCTCTCTCTCTCTCTCTCTCTCTCTCTCTCCATAAGCTCAGGTGAAAAATCTAAGCCTTGCGCCGTCTGTACCTGAAGCACTAATTGACTGACTGACTGACTGACTGACTGACTGACATTGAATTACCTTACTACCTCCATTTTTACCTGTCACCATCTACCTACTGAGTGACTGACTGAATTACCTGCCAACTTCTTCCTTACCTGACTCTCTACCTACCTACTGATTGACTGACTGACTGACTGACTGACTGACTGACTGACTGATGGACTGATTGACTGACTGACGGATAGACTGACTGACTGTTTGACTGATGGACTGAATGACTGACTGATGGACTGACTGACTGACTGATTGAATGACTGATTGAAATACTTGACTACTTCACTGCCTATCAACCTCTCCCACTACTGACTGACTTACTGACTGATTGACTGACTGACCGACTGACTGTTTGACTAACTGATTGATTGGGCGACTTACCGACTGACTGCTTGACTAACGTATTGACTGACAGACTGACTGGCTAAGTGAATAAGTGAATGAGTTATTGAAATATTTGACTAACCACCTGGCTTTCTGTTTACCTGCATACACCTGGACACACACACACACACACACACACACACACACACACACACACACACACACACACAGGTAACAGGACAGCAGGGAACACAAAGACTAACCTTGATGGGCAACACACTGATCGACACCTTGACCTGTTTGTGTGTTTGTTTGCGTTTGTTTGGGGACTTCACGGAGCTAGTAAACAAACACCAGGTAACATGAGGTGGAAACACAAACACAAACCTCGGTAAGCAACACACTGACCGACACCTTCGACCTGTTTGTTTGTGTGTTTGTTAGCGTTTGTTTGGGCACGTCACGAGTCTGGGAAACTAATAACACACACACACACACACACACACACACACACACACACACACACACACACACACACACACACACGACACAAACACAAATTCACCTCAGAAATACATTAATCAACACTTTACCTGACCTGTTTGTGTGTTTGTTTGTTAAGTGTTTGTTTAGGCACTTCACGGTCTAATTAACTAACGCAATCACACACACACAGGTAACTTGGCAGGTGGAAACACACACACACACACACACACACACACACACTGACAAACATATCGACCTGTTTTTGCTTGTTTGTGTGTTCTGTTTGTGCACTTGACGAGACTCCCTTTGTTGTGTGGTGTAATAACGGGTCGGTAATTATAGCATCCTGACCTTTAACCCCCCCCCCCCGCCCACACCGCCCCCCCCCTCCCCCCCCCCTCCACCATCGCTACGCCTCACGTGGGACAAAAAGTTATGGTATTCAATCGCCGTTAATTAACCTCCCAGCGGGTAATACAGGTAATGACCGACACGCCTCGCCCAGGGAAAAATGGGGGAACACGTAGAAAGGATCGAAGTGGCATTTTAATCACGTACAGAGAATCAGATTAACTTTTTCACGTGAGGGGAGGCCAAATTAAGCCTTTTTCACGTATGCATTGCTTCGAAAAGGAAGAAACAATATGGAAATGAACAGATAGGACAAAATACGAGTTATAACACAGAATGGACCTGACCAATACTTTTTACACGCCCCCCTCACCCCCCACCCCCCCAAAAAATGACAGGAAAAAATAAAATAATGAAGTATGAAAACACGAAAAAATTAAACTCGATAACGAAATAACAGGAAAGAGTCTGGTAATTATAAACTTTTACACCTGTATATAACTTTCTACACGCCCCCCTTACCCCCCAAAAAAATGACAGGAAAAAATAAAATAATGAAGTATGAAAACACGAAAAAATTAAACTCGATAACGAAATAACAGGAAAGAGTCTGGTAATTATAAACTTTTACACCTGTATATAACTTTCTACACGCCCCCCTTACCCCCCAAAAAAAATAACAGGAAAAAATAAAATAATGAAGTATGAAAAAACGAAAAAATTAAACTCGATAACGAAATAACAGGAAAGAGTCTGGTAATTATAAACCTTTACACCTGTATATAACTTTCACGCCCCTTACCCCCCAAAAAATAACAGGAAAAAATAAAATAATGAAGTATGAAAAAACGAAAAAATTAAACTCGATAACGAAATAACAGGAAAGAGTCTGGTAATTATAAACCTTTACACCTGTACAAGACTTTCTACACGCCCCCCTTACCCCCCCAAAAAAAAATAACAGGAAAAAATAAAATAATGAAGTATGAAAACACGAAAAAATTAAACTCGATAACGAAACAACTGGAAAGAGTCTGGTAATTATAAACCTTTACACCTGTACAAAACTTTCTCCACGCCCTCCCCCCCCTCACCCACCTACAAAAAAGACAGGGAAATGGAAAAAAATAAAATAATGGAGTGACAAAACGAAAACTTAAACTCGATAACGAAATAATAGGAAAGAGTCTGGTAATTATGAGCCTTTACAAACCTGCACCTAACTTTCTACACGCCCCCCTCCCCCCCTAAAAAAGACAGGGAAATGGAAAAAGATAAAATAATGGAGTGACAAAACGAAAACTTAAACTCCCTAACGAAATAATAGGAGGCAGTATGGTAATTATGATCCTTTACACGTCACCTGCACCTGACTTTCCACACGCCCCCCTTACCCCCCCTCAGCCCCCCCTAAAAAAACAGGGAAATGGAAAAAAAATGAAGTATAAAAAAACGAAAACTTAAACTCCCTAACGAAATAATAGGAGGCAGTATGGTAATTATGATCCTTTACACGTCACCTGCACCTGACTTTCCACACGCCCCCCTTACCCCCCCTCAGCCCCCCCTAAAAAAAACAGGGAAATGGAAAAAAATAAAATAATGAAGTATAAAAAAACGAAAAATTAAACTCCCTAACGAAATAATAGGAGGCAGTATGGTAATTATAAACCTTTACACGTCACCTATACATGACTTTCTACACGCCCCCCACACCCCCCCCCCAAAAAAAAACAGGGAAATGAAAAAAAAAAAAATAATAATGAGGTGACAAAGCGAAAAAATAAACTCGATAAGGAAATAATAGGAAAGAGTATGGTAATTATGAACCTTTACACCTGTACATGACTGTCTACACCCCCCTCTCCCCTAAAAAAAAAAAAAAAAAAAAAAAAAAAAAACCGAAGGAAAAAAAAATGAAATATGAAAAAAAAACGAAAAATTAACTCGATAACGAAATAATAGGAACGAGAATGTTAATTATCAACCTTTACACGTCACCTGTACCAGACTTTCTACACGCCTCTCTCCCCCCTTTAAAAAAACAATAAAAGAAATAATGACAAAATGGAAAAGAGATCAGTATCCAGACACCTCTCCACCCGAAATTGACCTCTCCTTTGGCCACTCCTTACTTTGTCTATTGTGGGAACAGCGACTAGCGGGCTGTTTTCTTTCCTACACTCTTTTTGTTGCCCTTGAGCTGTCTCCTTTGTTAAATATAAAGACTGCGAAAGTTTATGATAATGATTAAATCTTTGCACTTGGACAAGGCAAAACGAACAATCACCTTCACCTCCCACCATGAAATAAGACGAAATGAGATAATATCGAAATAACCAAAACGACATAGAACCTTAATAATGAAAGAACAAGAAAGATCATGATAAAATAATAACGAGATACTGAATGATGGAAGAGGAAACAAAACTACGTGGAGAGAAAGAGAAGGATTTTGCGAAAGGAGGGAAAATTAATATAAGAGAGAGAGAGAGAGGGAAAGTGACTTGCCGAGGTGAGCCACTAAAAATAATTAAGATTCAACAAAGGAAAAAAGAAAAGGGTGATGAAAAAGGGAAAATATAATGAATGAATAATACTGGAAAGAGGAGGGAAGGAAGAGTGAAATGAAGAAGAGATTATTGAAGAGAAAATGAAAAATATATAAATGAATGAAAAAAAATGTTATGAGAAGAAAAATAATAAAAAGAACACACACACACAAAAAAAGATTATATAAAAGAGGAAAATAAGATATGGAAACGAAAAAAAAAGAGAAAAGGTGAGGGAAAAATTAAATACTGAAAAGATAAAATTAATAAAGAAATAAAGATGAACTAGAAGATAAAAGAGGATTACAAACACAAGAAAAATTAAAATAATAAAAAATGACAAAAAATACTAAGCGACAAAGCAAAAAGAAAAAAAAAAGAAAAAAAGTGAATAACAGGCTTTGAGACTGATGAAGGAAAATTAGGTTACGAGAGAGAGAGAGAGAATAAAAGCGAGCGGTGGAAACTCTGAAGCAGAATAACGTGTTCAGAACAGGTTAGAATCTTGCATTAAAACGATTCTCTCTCTCTCTCTCTCTCTCTCTCTCTCTCTCTCTCTCTTCCTTTCCATTTCCTTTCCTCTCGTTTTCCTTTTCCTTTCCTCTCCCTTTTCCTTTCCTATCCTTCTCCCTTTCTCTTTCCCTCTCCCCTTTTCTCTCCCTTTTCCAGTCCTCTCCTTTTCCCTTCCCTTTCCTCTCCCTCCCTTCCTAAAATCGATCCAAGTGTCCATACAGGCGCTGAACGGACATACCAACTGACGAACTCTTCACAAAACATCAAATTCTTCTTCTTCACGAGGTAAGACAACACTTGGAATGCCTCAGAGGGTAAGATAGTACAAGATAACGCTCCGTGGGGTAAGATAACGCTTGAGGAGATAAGATAAGCATATGAATGACGTACTTTCCCTCGGTGTAGAATCAGACACACACTCTCGCCTGGAAACCTTTGTATAGCGTGTGTGTAAAAAGACATGACTCAGGAAACACATACTCCCTTCCTTACTACCTATCTCCCTTTTTTTAACTCTTCCTTTAATTTTCTTTCCCTTTTCATTCTTCCGCTCTCCCTCTTCCACCATGATTAAAGCAACACACACACACACACACACACACACACACACACACACACACACACACACACACACACACACACACACACACACACACACACACACACACTCCCTTCCTTACTTCTATCTCCCTTTTCTTACTCTTTTCTCTTCCTCTTATTTTCTTTCCCTTTCCTCCCTTCCTTATTTATCTTCCTCTCTTCATTTTCCAACATGACTCAAGCGACACACACACTCCCTTCCTTACTTCTATCTCCCTTTTCTTACTCTTTTCTCTTCCTCTTATTTTCTTTCCCTTTCCTCCCTTCCTTATTTATCTTCCTCTCTTCATTTTCCAACATGACTCAAGCAACACACACAGTCCCTTCCTTACTTCCCTCTCCCTTTTATTACTCTCCTTCTCTTCCTTTTATTTCCTTTCCTTTCTCTCCCTTCCTCATTCATCTTCCGCTCCTCCTCTTCCACCTACCTCACTTCCTTCCCTCACGCATTTTCCCCATTCCTTTTACATGTCTTTCCTGTTTATCTAGCATGCAGAACTGACATGACGGACGCAACACAAAAACACGTCATATCTCGCCTCTTCATCACGTGTGCTGGAAAGACATGACTGACGCAACACAAAGAACACAAAGACGCTCGCCTGCAAACACTACCAGCTCACTAAGGCGTCTGGTCAACACATCCACAGGTCCTTCTCTCTCTCTCTCTCTCTCTCTCTCTCTCTCTCTCTCTCTCTCTCTCTCTCTCTCTCTCTCTCTCTCTCTCTCTTACCGTTCGTGAGCTGCTCGCCGAGGGGAATGAGCAGAGGTACCAACACGTTCACGGCCATGCTGATCCACGCGCGCCGGCCTTGGCAACACTGGAATGAGAGGAGAAGAAACAATGTGAATGATTTAGAGAAAGGAGCGGGTTTGGTAAGACCGTAACAGCACTAGTAATTCGTCCACGTCAGCTCCGATGGGAAGAATAAGAGATTGAGGTGAAGATAAAAGGAATGTGAAGGAAAAGTTTGTAGTGAGAGGAAACGGAGAAGGAAACTATGCGAAAAGACTTTGAGAGGAGTGAGAGGAAAATATATTAATGACTATGAGAGAATATATTAGAATGACTGAGAAAATTAAAGAACCTATTAGCTATGATTGATTGATTGATTGATTGAGGTTTATTATTGCAGAGAATTACAACAAGGGAGATGAGAGGTCATATCGGAAATGGAAAATAAAATAAATAGACCACTGAGAGAAAACGGAGAATGAAACTGTGTGAAAAGCATATGAAAGGAATGAGAGAAGAAAATATTAGGATGACCATGAGAAAATTAAAGAAAATATTGGCTATGGAAAATCAAATAAATAGACCACAGAAAGAAAACAGAGAATTAAACTGTGTGAAAAGACAATGAAAGGAATGCGAGAAAAATATTAGAATTACTATGAGGAAATTAAAGAAAATATTGGCTATGGAAAATAAAATAAATAAACCACTGAGGAAAAAGGAAAACAGCTGTGTGAAAAGACTTTGAGAGAAATGAGTGAAGAAAAATATATTAGAATGACAATGAGGAAATTAAAGAAACTATTAGGAAAAAAAGGCTATGGAAAATAAAATAAATAAACCACTGAGGAAAAAGGAAAACAACTGTGTGAAAAGACTTTGAGAGAAATGAGAGAAGAAAAATATATTAGAATGACTATGAGGAAATTAAAGAAAATATTAGGAAAAAAAGGCTATGGAAAATAAAATAAATAAACCACTAAGAGGAAAAATACAGAATAAAACAACTGGAAAATAAAGTGTGGGAGGGACCTGTAGATACGACCGAGAGAGAGAGAGAGATAAAAAAAAACCTATTTGAAAGACTATGAAAGACACCAGACAGAGAAACAATATATATAAGAAAACATAAAAAAAATGAATGAGAGGGAGTTTGTTACGAATATAATACAAGTGATTCTATTCCAGCAAATCAAATCACTAGTTAGAAGAAACACGATGAATAAAAATGAAAACTATCGTAAAAATATGAAGAAAATATGACTAAAGAATATGATATTTTTTTTTATTATTCAAGGCAATGGAAATATAAACAAAAAGACTAGAAAAGAAATATAAATCATAATTGTAATCGAAAACTCAGTGACAAGGTAAATAATGGAAGAAAAATAAGACTAATGAATCTATAAATGAAAAAAAAAGTCAGACAGAACAAAAAATAATTACATGAAGACAAATATAACGTTTCCATTTTCATTTCTTTGCATCATTGGACACTTAATTTCCCGTTTTCTTTCTCGTTCATTCCCCGGACGAGAAAATTTAAAGGGAGACGAAGCTAAACTTGTATTTATGCCGGAAAGCCTGAGGAACGGCAGCAATCTCTCTCTCTCTCTCTCTCTCTCTCTCTCTCTCTCTCTCTCTCTCATGAGGATAAACAGGATGTAATCTTAGAATAACTACAGTTTGTTGCAGGAATTAAGCGAAGCGTGTGTGTGTGTGTGTGTGTGTGTGTGTGTGTGTGTGTGTATGTGTGTGTGTGTGTGTGTGTGTGTGTATGTGTGTGTGTGAAAGGATGAGAAAGGATGAGAGAGAGAGAGAGAGAGAGAGGGCGTAGAAAGAGAGCAGAGAAAACGCTAGCATTTAGGGCAGACTGAAGTAATGTAACCGGGCTCGCTCTCTCTCTCTCTCTCTCTCTAGTGTTTAAGACAAGAAAGAAATGAAGGGAAGAAAAATGAGAGAGAGAGAGACAGAGAGAGAGAGAGAGAGTAGAGAAATGAATAATCTGAGGACATATTTTTACCTTCCGTTGGGATGATGACAAAAAAGTGAAGGTTAGGAACATTAAAAGCAAGGGCAAAAATGTAAAATGATATTATATGATGATGAAAACGAGAAAATAAGTGAAGGAAAGGAAAAATAATAAGGGGGTAAAAGCATAATTAATAACGAATGAAGTGTATAATGGAAAATGAATAGAAGTGAAATGAGTAATCAGAGAGGGTAGTTTTTCCTTGTTAGTACGTATTATAAGAGAAAAAAAAGAGAACGTTAGGGAAAAAGATAAGGGTAAAAACGTTAAACAATATGAGGTAAAAAAGGAAAGCTTGAAGGAAAGGGGAAATTAATGGGGGAAGAAAGTGAAGGGAAATAAAGTTCGTGAAATAAGAAAAATATGAACGAAGGAGGAAAATATTAGAGTAAAAAGTGTGTAGGGAATATATGAATTAGAGAGGGAAAAAAAGAGAACATTCGGGAAAAAGAAAAGGGTAAAAAATGTAAAAATATAAATGAGGTAAAAAAAAGGAAAGCTTGAAGGAAAAGGAAAAAAATAGGGGAAGAAAGTTTGTGAAAAGAGAAAATTGAATGAAAGAGGAAAATATTAGGGAAAAAAGTCTGTAGGGAATATATGATGGAGGAAAATATTAGGGAAAAAAGTCTGTAGGGAATATATGATGGAGGAAAATATTAGGGAAAAAAGTCTGTAGGGATTATATGATGGAGGAAAATATTAGGGAAAAAAGTCTGTAGGGATTATATGATGGAGGAAAATATTAGGGAAAAAAGTCTGTAGGGAATATATGATGGAGGAAAATATTAGGGAAAAAAGTCTGTAGGGAATATATGATGGAGGAAAATATTAGGGAAAAAAGTCTGTAGGGAATATATGATGGAGGAAAATATTAGGGAAAAAAGTCTAGGGATTATATGATGGAGGAAAATATTAGGGAAAAAAGTCTGTAGTGAATATATGATGGAGGAAAATATTAGGGAAAAAAGTCTAGGGATTATATGATGGAGGAAAATATTAGGGAAAAAAGTCTAGGGATTATATGATGGAGAAAAATATTAGGGAAAAAAGTCTGTAGGGATTATATGATGGAGGAAAATATTAGGGAAAAAAGGCTAGGGATTATATGATGGAGGAAAATATTAGGGAAAAAAGTCTAGGGATTATATGATGGAGGAAAATATTAGGGAAAAAAGTCTAGGGATTATATGATGGAGGAAAATATTAGGGTAAGAAGTGTGAAGGGAATATATGATGAGGGTCTATTTCCTCCTCGCGAACCCAACAAGAGGGATTCATTAGGGTATAGAGGAGGAAGAATTAAAGAATCGGATCCCAAGGCTGAAAAAAAAAAAATCCTCAAGGGCAGGTAGAAGACGTCAGGTTAATTAATCAGGTGACTTGTTCTCTCTCTCTCTCTCTCTCTCTCTCTCTCTCTCTCTCTCTCTCTCTCTCTCTCTCTCTCTCTCTCTCTCTCTCTCTCTCTCTCTCTCTGTTAGCTTCTCTGTGTGTCTGTTTGCCTGTCTGTCTGTCTTTATGTCTGTCTCTCTTTCTCTCTCTCTCTCACACACACACACACACACACACACACACACACACACACACACACAAGGCAGCATATTGGATTCACCCACCCAGCCAGCCAAACACACACACACACACACACACACACACACACTGCACCATTATCCAGTCATCCAGCCAATCAGTCAAACACACACACACACACACACACACACACACACACACACCACAACCACCAGCAGGATCAGGCACGGCAGCATTCCAGGAGCAGGATTCCCGGCGCCTTGGAATCGAACCCTGCCCGCTTGATCCTGTCTGAAACCTGTTTGAATCGTGTTGCTGCAGCTTGTGTTTACTGGGGCATTACGGGTCTCTCTCTCTCTCTCTCTCTCTCTCTCTCTCTCTCTCTCTCTCTCTCTCTCTCTCTCTCTCTCTCTCTCTCTCTCTCTCTCTATCTCTATCTCTCTCTCTCTCTTTGACAATCAGACCTGCGCTTTGCTGAAGAACACACACACACACACACACACACACACACACACACACACACACACACACACACACACACGTTACTCTATCATGGGATGTTATTAGCAAACAGAACGTGATACGAACAAACAAACAAACAAACAGGGAACAAATTATTTATCGGCGTGTTTGTATTGGAGATGAGAGAGAGAGAGAGAGAGAGAGAGTACCAAAATATCATCAAAGAACACGAGCACTTTTTTTTCTTTTTTTTCTCAAGCAATAATTCCCCTTTCTGAGTGCCTCCTGAGGGCGTGTTTCCCCTCCCTTTATTCTCTCTCTCTCTCTCTCTCTCTCTCTCTCTCTCTCTCTCTCTCTCTCTCTCTCTCTCTCTCTCTCTTATATCAATCACTATTTTCATCTGATCGAAAGACTACCAACAATGTCATTATCTCTCTCTCTCTCTCTCTCTCTCTCTCCACCTCGACGCACCTTTTTTTATCATGTAATTAATTAATCAAACAAATCTGACGCCTCTCTCTCTCTCTCTCTCTCTCTCTCTCTCTCTCTCTCTCTCTCTCTCTCTCTCTCTCTCTCTCTCTCTCTCTCTCTCTCTCTCTCTCTCTCTCTCTCTCTCAGATGTCAGAAGGCAATATGCTTTCTTCCTGTTCCCATTTTTCTCCTCCTCCTCTTCCTCCTCCTCCTCCTCGTCATCCTCCTCCTCCTCCTCCTCCTCCTCTTCCTCTTCTTCTTATACATCTTTTCCCTTATTCATGACCTAATTTTATTCCTAGTCATATTTTCTTTTCTTCCTCTTCTTCTTCTTCCTCCTCCTCCTCCTCCTCCTCCTCTATAAAGTTCTTCCTTCTCGTATCAATTGCTTCTTCTTCCACAAACTTAATTTTTCTTCTTTGATTCAACTTAAACTTTCTCTCCACATCCAAAAGTTTGTCTTCCTCTCTTGTCTTCTTCTCGTATTCTCTTTTGCATGTTTTCTTTGTCTCAATTATACTCTCTCTCTCTCTCTCTCTCTCTCTCTCTCTCTCTCTCTCTCTCTCTCTCTCTCTCTCTCTCTCTCTCTCTCTCTCTCTCTCTTCCTGTTTTTCCTGCTCCTTTTTTCTCCTACTCTTCTTCTTCTTTTCCCTTCTCCTTCTCTTCTTTCTCCTCCTCCTTTTCTTCTTTCTCCTACCCTTCTTCTTTTTTCTCCTCCCCTTCTTCTTCTTTCTCCTCCTCTTCTTCTTTTTTCCTTCCCTTCTTCTTCTTTCTCTTCCCCTTCTTCTTTTTCTTTCTCCTTCTCTTTTTTCTCCTCCTCCTCGTCTTCTTTCTCCTACTCCTCGTCTTCTTTTTCCTCTTCCTTACTTCCGTCTCTCCTTTTTCCTCTTCCTCTTTTTTTCTCCTCCTCCTCATCTTCTTTCTACTCATCCTCTTTTTCCTCTTCTTCCTCCTCATCTTCTTTTTCTCCTCCTTGTCCTCTTTCTAATCCTCCTTCTCTCCTTTTTTCCTCCTCCTCCTTATCTTCTTTCTCCTCCTCTTTCTCCTCCTCGCCCTTTTGCTCTCTTCCTCTTCCTCTTTCCCTTTATTTTTTCTTTCTTTCTCATATTCCTTTACTTCCTTCTCCTCCTCCTCCTCCTCCTCCTCCTCTATATCCTTAACTTAATTTGCATATTTTATTTCTTTCTCACTTTCTGTTTGTTCGTTTTCTTATTCGCTTTTATTGCTCTTAATCAGTTTTCTCCGCATAATGCAATGGAGAAACACACACACACACACACACACACACACACACACACACACACACACACACGATTTCAAGCTATTTATTTTTGTTTTGTTTCTGTAAAATGTTCGGGTCTGTAAAGCGAATTCCCTCTCTCTCTGTTCTCTCTCTCTCTCTCTCTCTCTCTCTCTCTCTCTCTCTCTCTCTCTCTCTCTCTCTCTCTCTCTCTCTCTCTCTCTCTCTCTCTTCATAATTGCTCTCTTGCGACGTAAACAACCGATGAGAGAGAGAATTAAGTGACGGCTAAGTGGAGGAGGAGGAGGGGGAGGGAGGAAGGAGGAGGAGGAGGAGGAGACAGATTATACTGATTAATTAAAGTTTACTGCTTAATAGTCTCTCTCTCTCTCTCTCTCTCTCTCTCTCTCTCTCTCTCTCTCTCTCTCTCTCTCTCTCTCTCTCTCTCTCTCTCTCTCAGGTGCTGTCGATTTGTCTCACTCTCATTTGTTCTTCCTCCTCCTCCTCCTCCTCCTCCTCCTCCTCCTCTTCTTCCTCCTCTTTAATACAATGAACCCTGTGCTTCCCTCCTCTTCATTCTTCCTCTTCCTCCTCTTTCCTCCATCCTGCCTCCTCTTTCTTTACCTCCATTTCTCTCTATTTAGTCTCATTTTCTTTTTCTCTCACTTCTTTTTTTTTCTCTCCATTTCTCCAAACCTGTCAAATTTTCCTCCTCGTTTCCTCCATTCCTCCTTCCGTTTCTCTCCATCTCTTTCCTTCGCTTCATTACTCTATCAGCTTCCTCCTCCTCCTCCTCCTCCTCCTCCTCCTCCTCCTCTTCCTCCTCCTCCTCCTCTTCCTCCTCCTCCTCCTCATTTCGTCTTATTTCCTTCTTTCCATTTCTTCATTACTCTACTTATTTTCTCTTTCTTCCTTTCTTTCTTTTTCATTCTCTATTTTCCAATCTTTTTCTCTCCGTTGTTCTTTCTTAATTTCCTTCCTTCCTACCATCTCTTTCCTTACTTCCTTCTTTCTTTCTTTCTTTCAATTCGTTTATTTTGTACGTACACGAATTTTCTTTCATTATAATCTCATTTTTTTCTTTTTTTTTGTAATCTGTCTAGCTTATTCTTTTATTTTCTGCTTTATTTTATTTTTCTTGTCATTTCCTTCTTTCTTTCCAATTCTCCCTGCAGTCACTCGCACACTCCTCCTCCTTACTCCTTTTTCTTTTTCTTATTTTCTTTCCGTCATTCTCACATTTTTATACTTTTCTCTTTCTCTTTCATAGTACTTCACATATTTTATTTTTTCCTTCGTTTTGTTTATGGTCACTCCAGCTCTCTCTCTCTCTCTCTCTCTCTCTCTCTCTCTCTCTCTCTCTCTCTCTCTCTCTCTCTCTCTCTCTCTCTCCTTTAAGCCCTGTTCCTCCTGTTTTCATTTTTTTTCCTCACTTTTTTATATATATTCAAATCGAAGGAAAAAAAAGCAAAACGCTGAAATAATTTGCGAACTTCCCCTCTTCTCATTTTTCTTCTACATTTTTTTCCTTTCTGTCCCTTATTGCGTGTATCTTTCTTTTTTTCCTTTCTCTCTGTTTCTCTCTCTTCCCATTTTTAACTTAATTTTTTCCTTCCCCTTCAATTTTCCTCTTCCTCCTCTTTCCTCTTCCCATTTTTAACTTAATTTTTTCCTTCCCCTTCAATTTTCCTCTTCCTCCTCTTTCCTCTTCCCATTTTTAACTTAATTTTTTTCTTCCTCTTCCTCCTCTTTCCTCCACCCTTCGTCCTCTTTCTTTGCCTCTATGTATCTTTCTTTTTGTTTCCTTTTTTTCTCTCTCTTTTCTCTCTCTTTCTCTTCCTATTTTTAACAATATTTTTTCTTCCTCTTCATTCTTCCTCTTCATTCTTCCTCTTCCTCCTCTTTCCTCCACCCTTCGCCCTCTTTCTTCACCTCTATATATCTCTCTTTTTTGCTTTCTTTCTTTCTGTTCTGACCACATGTTTTTTTTCTCGATGCAACTTTGTACCCTAAAGAAAAGAAAAGAAAAAAGAAAAGAAATGTGTTCGACTTTTCATATTCTATTTCTAACATCTAGTCTTTTGCAATCTTTTTTTTACTTTCTTATTTTTCTGGTTTCTTTCTTCATCCTTTATATAATTACTTTCCTTTATTTTCTCTCCTCTGATTATATTCTTCATTATCTTTTTTAATACATGAATCTATCTGTCTATCTATATCTATTTAGCTATTATATATTCTCTCTCTCTCTCTCTCTCTCTCTCTCTCTCTCTCTCTCTCTCTCTCTCTCTCTCTCTCTCTCTCTGCCGATTTCCCTCTCCTTCTATTCGTTAATCTTTTCCTTCAATTATTCTACTTAACTTCATATTTACCTCTTTCTTATCTCCTCATTCTATTCATTCCGCTTTTCCTTTGACATGAAAATCAACGAAGAGGAAGAAGAAGAAGAAGAAGAAGAAAGAAAGAAAGAAAGAAAAAGGAGGGAGACAAAGAGAACGAGAAAGACAGACAAAGACAGAGACATACAGACAGACAGACAAGGCCGGGCTGGACTCAACACAAGACGTATATTTTTTTCCCTCCCATAATTCATCGCTCGGCAATGCTCATGAACGTTCTTTAAAGGGACAGTTTCAAAAGGAATCACTCGGGCGCAATTTTTTGACTTCCTGGTGATTACTGGCGAAGTGGATTGGATTGGCTGTCATGGTTATTTTCGTTATTATTACTATTACTATTATTACTACTACTACTACTACTACTACTACTACTACTACTACTACTACTATTCTTTTTTTCTTGTATCTGTATATGTACCTTTATCTTTTCGTTTTTCTTTGTCTTTCTTTTTTCTTTTCTTTTTTTTCTTCTTCTTCTTCTTCGTCCCCTTCCTCCTCCTCTTCTTCTTCTTCTTTTACATCTTCTTTTACTTCGTCTTCTTCTTCTTTTACTTCGCCTTATTTTCCTCCTTCTTCATCTTCTTCTTTTTCTTCTCTCTCTTCTTCTTTTTCTTCTTCTTCTTCTTCTTTTCATCATTTTTACTGTTGTTGTTGTTGTTGTTGTTGTTGTTGCTGTTCTTGTTCTTCATTATCTTTTCCATTGTCCATTCTCTTTTCCAATTATCTTTTTTCCCCCTCTTCTTCTTATTCCACCCATTACTCCTCCGCGTCCTTAAACATCTTCGAAAAGGGTGGAAAATGGAGTAAAAAAAAAAAAAAAGCCATAACATAAGAAACAAAGAACCCAACTCACGATATTTCCAGAGACAAAAGAATAAGAAACCACTAACTCACTCTCCCCTCTTTGATGGCTCCGGAAATGGTTGAAAAAGGGATATAAAAATAGGGGGGGAGGGGGACATGATAGACACTGTGTTGGGAGCTTCATAAAATGTTTTCCCTTTGTCGCGTGAAGAAAAAAAAAAGTCTTTCTTCATCTTCAATTATAATCAACCCGAACTCTTTTTCTTCCTATTCCTTTGCCCTTTTTTCTTCCCTTCCCTTTCCGTTCTGTCCTTCCTCTCTCTTTCTCTCTTCTGTTTTTATCTCCGTTTTTTCTTTCCTATCATTGTTTCCCATTTTCTTTTTCACTAATTCATCGTTTTCAGTTTTCATCTTTATCTTCATTTGTCTGATTCTCCTTTTTCTCATTCTCTCTATATTTTCGTGTTTTCCCACATTTCAGTTTTATATTTTCTACTTTCTTCTCTTTTCACTCTTTTTTTCATCTTTTCTTTCTCTTTTCGCCTTTCCTTTTTATCTTTTTCTTTTGTATTTCACTTTTTCTTTTCATCTACTTGTCATATTTTCTTCCCATATTTTTTTTATCTATTTTGCCAGTCTCTTTTTTTTATATTTTTTGTATCTATTTTTCTTTCTTTTATCCAATTTCTTCCTTCTCCCTTTCTCCCTTCTTCTCTTTGTCGCTCCTTTTTGCTTTACGCCTCTGTCTCTGTCTTTGTCTTGTCATCTCTGTCTGTCTATCTCTCTACCTGTCCACCTATCTCTGTGTCAGTGTCTGTATGTCTCTCACTTCTCTTATCTTCCCTCTTCCTTTCTCTCTTCTTCTCTCTATCGTTCCTTTTTGCTTTACGCCTCTGTCTCTGTCTCTGTCTTGTCATCTCTGTCTGTCTATCTCTCTACCTGTCCACCAATCTCTGTATCACTGTCTGTCTGTCTCTCACTTCTCTTATCTTCCCTCTTCCTTTCTCTCTTCTTCTCTCTATCGTTCCTTTTTGTTTTACGACTCTGTCTCTGTCTTTGTCTTGTCATCTCTGTCTGTCTATCTCTCTACCTGTCCACCTATCTCTGTGTCAGTGTCTGTATGTCTCTCCCTTCTCTTATCTTCCCTCTTCCTTTCTTTCTTCTTCTCTCTATCGTTCCTCTTTGCTTTACGCCTCTGTCTCTGTCTTTGTCTTGTCATCTCTGTCTGTCTATCTTTCTGCCTGTCCACCTATCTCTGTGTCACTTTCCATCTGTCTCTCACTTCTCTTATCTTCCCTCTTCCTTTTTCCGTTCTTCTCTTTATCGTTCCTTTTTGCTTTACGCCTTTGTCTGTCTTGTTATCTGCTTGTCTATCTCTCTGCCTGTCCGCTTATCTCTGTATCACTGTCAGCCTGTCACTCACTATTCTTATCTTCGTCTCCGCTAAGAAATAAAAGTTTACCGCACAATGTCTGCGTTTTCTTTCATTGGTGGTGGTGGTGGTTACGATGGTGGGGGTGGTGGTGGTGGTGGTGGTGGTGGTGGTGACGATGGTGGGCGTGGTGATGGTGGAGATGAAGACAACACCGTTTGAGATAATAACTCGTGTGGCTGTCAAGAGTCTTCCTCCTGACACAATTGCTTAGGTTAGGTTAGGTTAGGTTAGGTTAGGTTAGGTTAGGTTAGGTTAGGTTAGGTTAGGTTAGGTTAGTTAGGTTAGGTTAGGTTAGGTTAGTTAGGTTAGGTTAGGTTAGGTTAGGTTAGGTTAGGTTAGGTTAGGTTAGGCTTGGGTTGGGTTGGGTAAGGTTGGATTGGCTTGAGTTACGTCAAATTGGGTTGGGTTGGGTTGGGTTGGTTGGTTTGGTTGGGTTGAGTTGGGTTAGGGGTTGGGTTAGGTTGGGTTGGGTTGGGTTGGGTTAGGTTGGGTTGGGTTAGGTTGTTAGGTTGGGTTAGGTTGGGTTGGGTTGGGTTGGGTTAGTTAGGTTGGGTTGGGTTGGGTTGGTTGGGTTGTGTTGGGTTCGGTTGGTTAGGTTAGGTTAGGTTAGGTTAGGTTAGGTTAGGTTAGGTTAGGTTAGGTTAGGTTAGGTTAGGTTAGGTGTGTTGAATGTGTTTGGTATGGTACAGGATTCTTCTTGGGTTTTTAAGCATTCCTTTATTGTATTAGCACTATTTTCATCTTTTTCTTATAACTTTTTTTCCTGTGTTTCTTCCTCTCAGGTTTAGGGGTATGGAACCTTATTTTCCAATTTGTTTCGCTATTTTTTTTTTTTTACATCAGAGGACACGGCTCAAGGGCAATAAAAACAGTGCGCAAAAAAAGCCCGCTATGTAAGAATTCTAATATTACTGTCCTTATTTTGGCAACTTTTTAACCGTTTTTATTTTTCTCATTTTCTTTCCTTTATAACTTTTTTTCCTGTATTCTTTTCTTTCAGGTTAAGCGTATGGTTTAGTTTTTTTCCCTTTTTTATTTCGCTATGTAAAAACTCTAATGATACTGTTCTCATTTTGGCAACTTTTTCAACGTTTTTTTACTGTTTTTTTTGTTATTTTCTTTCCCCTATAATTTTTTTTTTGTATTTTTTTTCTTTCAGGTTGAGCGAATGATTGAGTTTTTCCTTTTTGTTTTGCTGTGTAACAATTCTAGTATTACTGTTTCCATTTATGCCCTTCAGATTTTTCCTTCTGTTTATTGCTTGCTTTCTTTCTTTCCTTCTATCTTTCTTTCTTTGCTTGTGCGTTTATTTTTGTTTGTTTGTTTATTAACCAGTTTATTTTCGTTTTCCTGTTAAATCCGTACGCGTATTTCGAGGAACACAA
>NC_066550.1:9586894-9594394 GCF_024679095.1 Eriocheir sinensis | reverse complement strand
TCTCTTTCACTTCATTTTCTCGTGTGTCTTTCTATCTTTAAAATTTTTCTTATCCTTTTTCTGATTTTTTTTTACTTCTTTTGTATCTTTTCTTTGTAACTTTTCCTCTGTTTCTGTTTATCCTCCAAATCTGTGAGTGTGTGTGTGTGTGTGTGTGTGTGTGTGTGTGTGTGTGTGTGTGTGTGTGTGTGTGTGTGTGTGTGTGTGTGTATTTATTTCCATCTTTATCACTTTCTTTCCATTCCTCGTTTTCTTTCCTACGTTTTCTCACTCTATATTTTTGTTAACTTTTTATTAATTTGCTTCACATTTTTTCTTTTTCGTTTTATTTTACTTCGTTTTTGCAGGAAGAGAGGGGAGGGGGGAGAAGGAGAAGAGAGAAAGAGGAGGGGAAGGGAGAAGGTAAGGAATGGAGGGAGGAAAAGAGGAGGAAAGAGGGAGGGAAGGGAGGGGAAGTGGGTAATTAAGGGAAAGTTCAAAGGCAATGAGAGGGGGAAGGAAGAAGGGAAGGGAGGATAATGGGAGGTGATAAGGGAAAGGAAAGGGAGGGTATGAGGAAAGGATAAGAAAGGGAAGAGAAAAAAAGGGAAGGGCGGGAGATAAAGGGAGTAAGAGAGGGAAGGGAAAAAAAGGAAACATGGGAATAGGAAAAGAGAAAAAAAGGAAAGGAATGGGAAGGTGAAAACGAAAGGGAGGAGAAGGGGAAAGAGAAAGGAAGGGAAAAGAAGGGGAGGGTAAGGGAAGGAAAAGAAGGGAGAAACAGAGGAGGAAGAAAGGGAAGGGAAGGAAATGAAGGTAAAGGAAGGGAAAAAAAGGGAAGGGAAAGGAAGAAAAATGAAGAGGAGGGGATGGAAAACGAGCAAAGAAGGGAAGGGAAAGGAAGGAAAAGGAGAGAGGAGGGGAGGGGAAAGAAGGGTTGGAGAGAGGAGGGGAAAAGGAAAGGGAAGGATAAAGGAAAAGGGAAAGGGAAGGGAAAAGAGCAAGGAAGGGAATGGAAGGGAAGGGAAGGGAAGGGAAGGGAAGGGAAGGGAAGGGAATGGAAGGGAAGTGAAGTGAAGGGAAGTGAAGGGAATGGAAGGGAAGGGAAGGGAGGGGGGGTAAGAAGGGGAGGGGAAGGGGGTTCAAAACTGCCCCCTTCCCATACTTCATTCCCCTCAATTGATGGGTGAACCTTCTGGCTCTAACGACCTTCTCTCTCTCTCTCTCTCTCTCTCTCTCTCTCTCTCTCTCTCTCTCTCTCTCTCTCTCTGCCATTCTATATTTTTTCATTTCTCGTCCATTTCCTTTTTTTCTCTCCTTCCTTCCTTCCTTCCTCCATCAATTTCCTTTCTCCCTTCTGTTTTTCTTTTCTTCATTTTGTTTATTCCTTCCTTCCTTCCTTCCTTCCTTCTACCTTTCCCTCTCTCCCTCCCTCCCTCCTTCAATCTCTCCCAAACTCACCTTCAAAATAAAATAGAAAAAAAAAACACAAGCAAGGATAAATAAAAGGAATAAATAAGTAAGTACAAATCACAACCACAACCACCACCACCACCATCAACAACAACTACATCAACAACAACAACAACAACAACATGAAAACAATAAACGCATCAATGAAAACAAACCCATCAACCCTTCCTCCTTCTCCTCCTCCTCTTCCTCCTCCTCCTGAACAAGCGGGTAATTGGAACAAGACTAACGCTGCAAAATAACGAAGAGCAACAAGACCAATTAGAGAAAGAACACACTCATTACGGCCTGAGAGAGAGAGAGAGAGAGAGAGAGTAGAAAATAGGAGAAAAGAAGAGAAAAGTAGAGAAATAATGACGAGAATTAATGAAGAGAAAAAGAGAAAAGAGAAAAGAAAGAGAAAAAGAGAAAAGAGTAGAATTTAAGAAGAGAAAAAGGGGTAAAGGGGGGGGGGAGAGAGAGAGAGAGAGAATATCACACACAAAAAAAATCGTAAGAAAGAAAAGAAGGAAGGGGAAGGGAAAGAAGGAAAGGGGAATAAGGAAGGGAAGTAAAAGGAAGTAAAAGGGAAGGGGAGGGTAAGGGAAAAGACAAAGGAAGGAAAGGGAAAGGGATAGGTTAGAAGGAAAGGGGAAGTGAAGGAAAAAACATGGAAGGGAGGGAAAAGGGAAGAAAGGAATAAATACAAGAGAATGAGAGAAAAAAGGAGAAATTACCTAAGAAAAGAAAATAGAAAAATAGAGATAGAGATGATGATGATGATGATGATGATGATAATGATGATGATGATGATGATGTTGAGGGCTATTAATGTCAAATTGGAACTTTTATACGCCACTCAAATATTTATGATCATTTAAAGACTAGGAAAAAAACTCTCTCTCTCTCTCTCTCTCTCTCTCTCTCTCTCTCTCTCTCCTGTATACCAAAAAGATGAGAAGAAAATATGACAAAAAAAGGGAAGAGAAAGGAAGGAAAAGGAAGAGGAGGGGAAGGGAAAGAAGGGTTGGAGAAAGGAGGGGAAAAGGAAAGGGAAGGATAAAAGAAAAGGGGAAGGGAAGGGAAAAGAGCAAGGAAGGGAAGGGAAGGGAAAAGAAGGAAAGGGAGGATAAAAGGGGAAGGGAAGGGAAAAGAAGGAAACGGAAGGATAAATGGGGAAGGGAAGGGAAAAGAGCAAGGAAGGGAAGGGAAGGGAAAAGAAGGAAACGGAAGGATAAAAGGGGAAGGGAAGGGAAAAGAGCAAGGAAGGGAAGGGAAGGGAAAACAAGGAAACAGAAGGATAAATGGGGAAGGGAAGGGAAAAGAGCAAGGAAGGGAAGGGAAGGGAAGGGAAGGGAAGGGAGAGGGGGGGGTAAGAAGGGGAGGGGATGGGGGGGTCATAACTGCCCCCTCCTCCCATTCTTCATTCCCCTCAAGTGATAATTACACACAAAATAACAAAAAAAAAAAAAACTTATCAAAAACACACACACACACACACACACACACACACACACACACACACGCCGTAACTCACTCCGCTGCACAAACAACTCATTCGCTACGTGCTTTATACGATGTGTTTGTTTGTTTGTTTGTTTATTTGTTTGTCTGTTTACAGTACGAAGGCTTCATTATAGCATTCATCTTTCTCCTCCTCCTTCCCTTTTTTCTCCCATTTTCCTCTCCTTCCCCTTCCTTATGTTATACTTCTCCCACTTTTACCTCCTCCTCCTCCTCCTCCACCTCCTTTCCTTCCCTCCTTCTCTTCCCTCCCTTTTTTAACCCTCCCCTAATTCCTCCCTTCCTTCTCTCCTCTCAAGATCTAACCCTCTTCTTTACCCTCTCTTCCCTTCCCCTTTCCTTCCTTTCCCTTCCTCTCCTTCCCCTTCCCTTACTGTTACAAGATTTCCCTTCATTCCTATTCCCTTTTCTTCGTCTTCCTCTTCCCCTTTCCATTCCTTTCTTCTTCCTCTTCCTTACATCAACACATCTTCCCCTTCTTTCCATTCCCTTCCTCTCCTTCCCCTTCCCTTACTGTTACATTATTTCCCTTCCTTCCTATTTCCCTTTCTCTAACTTCCTCTTCCCCTTTCCATTCCTTTCTTCTTCCCCTTCCTTACATCAACACAAAACTTTCCCTTTCCTTCCATTCCTCCCCACTCTCCTTCACCTCCTCTTTCCCTCCTCTTTCCTTCCTCTTCCCCTTCCCTTTCCTCCTACAATCACATCCCTCCCCTTCCATCCCCTTCCTTACACCCCTTCCCTTCCACCCCTCCCTCTTATCATCGGGAAATAAATAATGGGGTAATGTGAATGCTGTAATATATTTGCAATTTAAAAACGTTGAATGTATTACTGAACGATTTCTCTCTCTCTCTCTCTCTCTCTCTCTCTCTCTCTCTCTCTCTCTCTCTCTCATCTTCTACCCTTCTTTACCCCTTTCCTTAAATCCCGCTCTTTTCTCTTTTTCTCTTATCTTTTTCTTTTCAACTTTCCTCCTTTCCTCCTCTATTTTCTCTTCTCTTCTCTTCTCTTCTCTCTCTCTCTCTCTCTCTCTCTCTCTCTCTCTCTCTCTCTCTCTCTCTCTTATCAACACCCTGTAAAAAAACTTGGCAATATTAAAGTTGATAGCGGCAAAGTTCTGTAATCAAGCAACACTTTTTATGCTTCCTTGGCAACACACGAGCAACACAAAAGTAACAGCAACAACATCAACAACACTTAAGCCCAACACTTCCTTCCTCCCTCCCTCACCTTCCTCCTTTCTCGCAACACAAAAAAAGCAACACACTCACATTACACACATTATCGAATCCTAAGCAACACACCAACATAACAAGATACAACACTTCCTTCATCCCTCACTTTCATCCTTCCTTCCTTCCGTCCTTTCTCGCAACACAAACTCACAACACACTCACTTTACACGCATTATCGAGTCTTTAGCAACACACCAGCAACACACCAAGACACAACACTTCCTTCATCCTCCCTCACTTCCTTCCGTCCTTTCTCGCAACACAAACTCACAACACACTCACTGTACACACATTATCGAGTCCTTAGCAACACACCAACAACACACCAAGACACAACACTTCCTTCATCCCTCACTTTCTTCCTTCCTTTCTCGCAACACAAACTCACAACACACTCACTTTACACACATTATCGAACCCTTAGCATCACACCAACAACACAACAAGAACCACAACATTCCATCCAATACTTTGCATTTCCTTCCTTCCTTGCAACAAAACTCGCAACACAAAAAGGCAACACACTCACTTGACTCACACTATTGAACCTTCATCAACACTTTGGAAACAACACAAAAACAGCAACACTTCAAGGACAGCACTTTGCATTTCTTTCCTTTCTCGCAACACAAAAGAGACGAAATTCTCACGAGACACACATTGTTAGATTGTTAACAACCCTCTAGCAACACAACAACAACCTAAACACAACACTACATTTCCTTCCTTGCAACACAAATTCATAACACAGGGCACACACACACAAAAGACAAAACTCCCATACTACACACGTTCCGGAAGTCTTCAATAACACACCAGCAACACAACAGCAAGGAAAACAAAAACAACAAAACTCCATGCCAACACTCAGCACTCCATCTCTTCCTCGCAACACAAAAAGACAACATTCGCACTTTTAGCAACACCAAAATACACAACAGCACTTCAACCCAACACTTAACTTGTCCCTCCTTGCAATACAAAACTCACAACACACACACACAAAAAAAAATAATAAAACTCCCATCCTACCCACATCCTATAAGTCTTGGGAATACTCCAGCCACATTTCACTAACACCGCCACCACCACCACCACCACCACCACCACCTCAAGCCAACAAGCAAACACATTCCATTTCCTTCCTGCTCGCAACGCAAAGGCAAAAAGGGACGATTTTCTTCCTTCAAACACATGGATTTCGTCCTCATGGGGTCAGGTACAAGGGCGCGTTAAATATGCAGAGAGAGAGAGAGAGGAAAACAACTCATCATAAAGAAGAATGAACGGGAAAATGCGAGAAATTGTCCAGGAAAAGAAAAGAAAGATAAAATAAATAGAAAATGAGAGAAAGCAAGGAAATAAAGAAAATAATAAAGAAAAGCAAACGCAAAAAGACAACAACGTCCAAGAAATAAACATGAAGGAAATGAATGAGAAAACAAAATAAAAACAAACAAACAAAAACAAGATAAATGAATAAAAGAAACACACATATAAGAAAATAGAGAATGAAAAACTAAAGAAAATATGAGTAAACGATAGATATAGAAGGACTGATAGATATATAGACAGATAGATACAGATATATTGATAGATAAAAATAGAGATCGATGGTTAGAGAAAAACAGACAGACAGTGAAAGAGACAGACGGAAAGACAGACAGACACAGACAGGTAGACAGACACAGCGACACGCACAGAATTCCCAGGTGTCCATCCAGGTGAGCTAACAGGTAATTAAGGTCCTCGAGAACACCTGAGCAGACAATACAGCGCTGGATGGTGAGGACGGATGGCACGGAGATAGGCACAGGGGCATTGATCGTTAAGAAGTGTGTGTATGTATGTGTATGTGTGAGTGCGTAAGTTTGTGTGTGTGTGTGTGTGTGTGTGTGTGTGTGTGTGTGTGTGTGTGTGTGTGTGTGTGTGTGTGTGTGTGTGTGTGTGTGTGTGTGTGTGTGTGTGTGTGTGTGTGTGTAGGTCTTTTCCCTCTTCTCTCTTTCTTTCTCTTTTTCCCTCTATCTCTGTTGCCAAGTCCCTTTTCTCATCCCCTATTCTGTCCTCCCTTTTTCCTTTCTTCCCTCTTTTCCTTTTTCCTTTTTCCTTTTCTCTTCTTTATTTTTGTCTTTCCTCATCTCCTATTCTGTCCTCCCTTTTTCCTTTCTTCCTTCTTTTCCTTTTTCCTTTTTCCTTTTCTCTTCTTTATTTTTGTCTTTCCTCATCTCCTATTCTGTACTCCCTTTTTCCTTTCTTCTCTCTTTTCCTTTTTCCTTTCTTCTCTCTTTTCCTTTTTCCTTTTTTTCCTTTTCTCTCCCTTCCTTTCTCTTTGTCTCTTTCCTCATCTCCTATTCTCTCCTCACTTTTTCGTTTCTTCCTCCTTTTTCATTTTTCATCCTCGTGTGTATGTAAGTGTGTTTGTAAGTGCGTGTGTCGTGAGTGTTAAGTCGATGTATAACTTAGTTGCATAAAATCTGAAGTGTGGATAGAAATAAAAGTAATGATTGTAAAAGGTTTGCAATTTTGAACTAATGAGGATATCCAGAAGCTTATAAAGGTATTCGTTGATTAGACTTGTTAAAAAGGAAGAAAGAAAACAGTAAAAAAAATAGAAAGGAAAAAAATAGAAAAGAAAAAAAAACTAGAAAAGGAAAACAAGAGAAAAGAAATAAAGGAAATAGAAAAGAAAGAAAAGCGGAAAGGAAAAAAAAGACAAGAAAAAGAAACAAGAAAAGAATGAAAATAGAAAAGAAAAAAACAATAAAAAAGAGATAAAGGAAATAGGACAGAAAGAAAATGGAAAAGGAGGCAAAATATATATGAGATATAATAGAAAAGAAAGAAAATAGAAAAGAAAAAAGGGAAAAGAAAATAGAACAGAAAAAAGAAAGAAAAAGGAAAAAGACAATAGAAAAGAAAAATAGAAAAGAAAAGAAATAAAGGAAAGAGAATAGAAAGAAACTAGAAAAGATAAAACAAAAGAAAAGAAATAAAAGAAATAGAAAAGAAAATGGAAAAAAAACAAGAAAAAGAAAAGAAAAGAAAATAGAAAAGAAAGGAAAGAGTATAAGGTTGGCAATTCTGATCTAATATGAAAACCCAGGAACTTATAAATCACAGAAAACAAAAGAAAACAAAAACCTTCCCCTCGCAAATAATCGGATCAGAACCTCAACTGTGAAAATAAATAAATAAATAAACAAAAAATAAATAAATAAAAGAAAAACAAAAACAAAAACCTCAACTGTGAAAATAAATAAATAAGCAAAAAATAAATAAATAAAAGAAAAACAATAACAAAAATACA
>NC_066550.1:9544394-9569394 GCF_024679095.1 Eriocheir sinensis | reverse complement strand
AGGCTGATAATCATTCCAACACACAGGTAAGGGGGAAAGGTGACATTGTTAACAGGTCAGGTGAGATCAACACGTAGTACGCTTCCAATTAGTCCATCACAGGTAAGCACTTTATACACACACACACACACACACACACACACACACACACACACACACACACACACACTCACACACACAATGACAGACAGAGAGGAGACAGAAAGAGAGATAAAGCTGTACGTAGACAAATAAAAATAAATAAATATGTTTGTAATTAGCTCATCTGTCAGGTAAAAACACCCCATACACAGGTGGAGAAAATAACACAAAAAACACAAATACTGACAGACAGAGACAAGGAGAGACAGTAATACCGACAGAGCTAAATACACACCCAAAAATAAAGAATAAAGAGATAAATAAATAAAATAAAATAAATAAGGAAATGCATAAAAAAAAACTAAATAACGAAACAAACAACATTCCCAACACATGTATTTTTAAGGAGAGGCCATTTCACAAACACGTCACACACACACAAACAAAACAAATAAACATATAAATAAAATAAAAAGATAAAAACATTTCCAACACACATATTTTTCAGGGAGAGGTCATTTCACGCATATGTTCTCGCGTTCCGTTAAGAGGAAGGTCATTCGTTCGTTAAGTGGAGTATTACGTTATAAGAGCGAGTCTCCCCCGAGCTGAGAGCGGCTAATGGGATGCTACAGTCTTGCTCTTGTTGCACGGGATGGGAGGGTCTGTGATTCTGGGATGCGGGGATAATGGGGAGAGAGAGAGAGGGAGGGAGGGTGTGCATGTGGGAGATAATGGGGAAGGAGGAAGATATAGACAGATAAAGATAGATAAATAGATTAGATAGATGGTGTAGTCTAGTTCTTGTTACATGGGGAATGGAACAACTGTGATTCTGTGATGGGTTGATAATGGTGTGTGTGTGTGTGTGTGTGTGTGTGTGTGTGTGAGAGAGAGAGAGAGAGAGAGAGAGAGAGAGAGAGAGAGAGAGAGAGAGAGAGAGAGAGAGAGTAGGATAGAATGGAAGAGAGAGAAGAGGGAAAGGATGAGGGAATGAGAGAAGGGAAGGAAAGGTGACAGAATGGAAGAGAAAGGAAAGACAAGGAATGGCCGAGTGTGACAGACAGAGAAAACAGACACATAGACAGACTTACAATTTAACAGACAGATGATAGAAGTGAAATAGATACATATACACACAGACACAGACAACAACAACAACAACAAACAAAAACCAAAAATAAGGATCCTGGAAGTCATCTGTAAATAGGAAAAAAAAAGAGAAATGGGAAAATAAAAAGGACATAACAACAACTTAACGACTGGGAGGAAATAAAATCAACAATGTCCTTCGGCAAAAAAAAAAAAAAATAAATGGAGGTGAAATAAATCAACTCACCATCATCACCACCACCACAACCACCACCACCTCCACCAACAACAACAACAACAACCGCTCACATTAGAAGCAGCCAATCAGAGGTACGAATCCCACGGGTGTTTTCCGTTAATAAGAACAGACAAACTTTGATGATTGCCAGCTGACCTCCATAACCTGAGTACCAATTAACCTGATGGCGATGGCGGCGGCGGTGGTGGTGGTGGTGGTGGTGGTGGTGGTGATGACGGTGGTGGTGGTGGTGGTGGTGGTGACTAGATTGCCATGGTGTTAAATGACGGTGATAAATCTCTCTCTCTCTCTCTCTCTCTCTCTCTCTCTCTCAAAGGACCATCAAGTTTCCCAGTAATAAAGTTTGAAAGTTTGTGAAAGAGAAACTGAACATTACAAAGTCTTTCATCACCACCATCACCACTACCACCATCACCACCATCACCATCACCACCACCATCACCACCTTCCTCTTGAATAATGGCATCCTCTTACTCGCATATTTCCTCTTCCAAAGCCGAGGACGAGGAAAAAGAGTAAAGCTGGGATATATTTCTACCTGGCTACCTACCTACCTGGCCCTCCCTCCTCCTCCTCCTCCTCTTCCTTTTCCTTCTCCTTCATCTCCTTCTCCTCCTTTTCCTTCTCCTCCTCCGCCTCCGACTCCTCTTCGTCTTTAATTTCCTCTTACTTTTCCTCTTCCTCCTCCTTCCATCCTCCGCCTCCTCGTTCTTTTCCTCCTCCTCCTCCTCTATTTCTCTTCCTTTTCCTCCTCTTCCTCTTCCTCCTTCTCCTCCTCTCCGGTAAAACACAGCACACACCCTTCTTAACACACACACACACATACACACACACACACACACACACACACACACAATAGGTGGCGCCGAATCAGCATTAGTGTAGCAGCTATTGATGATGATAATGATGATGTTGATGATGATGATTGTACTTTGGCTTATTGCTGAACGTGGGGGACTGGAGCGGCGAGGGAAGGAGGGAGGGACAGTAGAAAGGAGGTAGGAAAGGCGAGGAGGGAAAAAGAGCAGAAGGAGACTATGACAATGAAAGGTAGGGAGACTCAGTACATAAACAGGAGTGAGGGAAGTAGATAGGAGGAGGAAAGGAGGAAAACAATTTAGACAGCATACAGAAAGAGGGAGAAAGGAATAGTATGGAAACACTTTAAAGGAAGAAAAAAAGGGGAAAGAATGATAGAAAAGGAGAAAGGAAGAAAGAGAAAGGTATAGTCTGTCTGTCTGCAGAAGATAGTGGAAGAAAGGAGAAAAAAAGTTGAAAAAAGGAGAAAAAAATAACGAAAAAACGTGGAGTGAGGGAGGGAAGCAAGAACAAGGAAGAAAGGGAAAGGAAAAAGACTAGAAAATTAAAATAAGAAAAAAAATAAGTATGAAGACAAAGGAAAACAGGGAGAATGGGAAGAAGATAAAAAGAAGAATAAATAGTGAAGGAGGGAAAGAAACGAGAAAGGGGAGAAAAAGAAAAGGCAGATAAGAGAATTTAGAAATATAAAGAGAAGGAAAGAAAATCGATTAAATAAACAAAGAGAAATGAGACGAAAATCAAGATACATAACTAATAAGAATGGAGGAGCAAAGAGAAGTAGATAAAGAGGAAAGTGAGGAAAGGCAAATAACAGCAGAAAGGCGAGAAGAAAATTGGTGACGAAGGGGAAACTATGGAAGAAAATAAAGAGGAATGGAGAAATAAAGAGAGGAGGAAAGAAGATAAAAGAGAAGCAGGATAAATGAGTAACTGGGAGAATATTGATAAAGGGAGAAATGTTGGGAAGGAAGATAAAGAAGGAGAGAATAGGGGAAAAGAAGAGGAGGAGGAGAAAACACAGAAGAAGGGAGGGTAGAAAGAAGGGACAGAGGAGAGAAAGGAGAGAAAAGAGAAGGAAAATGGGGAAAAGAGAATCAGAGGGGGAAAAAAGGAAAGGAGTAAAGGAAAGGTAGAAATAAAAGGAGAGAAAAGAGGGAAGGGAGAAGGGAGAAAGAGGGAAAATTGAAAGAGGAAAGAAGGAAGAGGAAAAGAAAAGAAAAGATGGAAAGGAATAATGAAGGGATAAAGGAGAGAAAAGAAGGAAAATAGAAGGAAGAAAGAGGGAAAAGAGAAAGAGGGAAAGAAGGGAGAGGAAAAGAAAAGACAGGAAGGAAGAATGAAGGGATAAAGGAGAGAAAAGAAGGAAAGTAGAAGGAAGAAAGAGGGAAAAGAGAAAGAAGGAAAGAAGGGAGAGGAAAAGAAAAGACAGGAAGGAAGAATGAAGGAATAAAAGAGGGAAAAGAGAAAAGATAAAAGTGAGGAAAAGGAGGTAACGTGGAAGAGGAGGAAAAAAAGGAGTAAAAAAAAAACGAAGGGAAAGAAGGAAGGAAGAGAGGAGGGAGAGAAGAGAATGTGGAGGAGAAAGGAAGACAACAAAGGGGAAAGGAGGAGGAGGAGGAGGAGGAGGAGGAGGAGGAGGAGGAAGGGAATTGATGAAGACACGAGCCTCAGGAATATGTTTGTGTAGAGAAAGACTATTGTGAGAGAGAGAGAGAGAGAGAGAGAGAGAGAGAGAGAATTCACAAAGGTAACACATCGTTCTTTCCTCCGTTTCTCCTCCATCACAGTTGTCTTCCTCACACCTCCTCCTCCTCCTCCTCCTCCTCCTGGCTTCCTCCTCCCATCCCATCCATCACTCCTCCTCCTCCTCCTCCTCCTCTCATCGCCCTCAAGATCAAACAGTTTTTTATCATCTTCAAACTCTCGCAATATATCTTTAATTTCCTTTTTCTTCTTCTTCTTCTTTATCCTACTCCTCCTCCTCTGTTTTTATTATTAGTGAGAAAGGAAGGTCAATGATGGTAGTAGTAGTAGTAGTAGTAGTAGTAGTAGTAGTGGTAGTGGTGGTGGTGGTAGTGGTGGTAGTAGTAGTAGTGGTAGTAGTAGTAGTAGTAGTAGTAGAAGTGAATAAACTTTTCAAACGTACTTTTATCGAGTCTGATCTCTCTCTCTCTCTCTCTCTCTCTCTCTCTCTGATCCTCACAAAGCAATCTGTGTTATCTGTCACAATCTCTATCTCTATCACTGTTATCCTTTTTATCCGACTGTTCTCTCTCTCTCTCTCTCTCTCTCTCTCTCTCTCTCTCTCTCTCTCTCTCTCTCTCTCTGCTTTTATAATTCTCATATAGATTTCGTTCCTTTTTTTTTGTATTCATCCATTCCTTCTTTCTTTTTTTTCTTTCTTCTTTCCTTTCCATCTTTTCTTGCTATCTTTTTTCCTTCTTTTCGTTATTTCAATCTCTTTTCTACCTTCCTTCTTTCTTTCTAATTACTTTCTTCCATTCCTTCACTTCTCTTTTTATTATTATTTTCTTTCCTCTATTTCTTTTACCTTCATTTATCTCTTTTAAATTTATTCCTGCATTATCATCTTTCCATTCTTCCTTCCTTCCTCACAAATTCCTTCTTTTCGTTATTTCAATCTCTATTCTTCCTTCCTTCTTTTCCTCCTTTCTTTCATTATTTACTTCTCCTTTTTATGACCCTTTTTTCTCCTTCCTCTCCATCATTATTTCCTTCTCCTTTTTTTCATCCCTTTCTCTCCTTGCTCTCTTTCATTATTTTCTTTTTTTTTTTTACCCCCTTTTCTTCTTCCTCTCTTCCATTATCTTCCTCTCCTTTTTTTCACTCCTATTTCTTCTTCCTCTCTTCCTCTTTCTTTACGTTCTTATTTTTCTTCCTTCTCTTTTTTCCATTCTCTTTCTTTCTATCTGTTTATTCATTCTCTCTCTCCTTTCTGCCTTCCTTCCCCTCCTAACATTTTTCTGCGTTCCTTTCCCCTCCTTCCTTCCTCCTTCTTCCTTCTTCCTTCCCTCTTCCTTCCCTTCCTTTCTTCCTTCAATTTTCCTCAAATTTCCCTCCGTTCCTTCCCTTCCCTTCCTTCCTTTCCTTCAATTTTCCTCCGTTCCCTTCCTTCATCTCCTCCAAATTTTTCTCCCTTCCTTCCCTTCCTACCTCTCCTTCCTCCCCTAAAATTTTCCCCCATTCCTTCCTCTCCTTCCTCCCCCAAAATTTTCCTCCCTTCCTTTTCCTCCGCTCCCCGCATTCTTTCCTCCATCATTACTGCACATTTTCTTTATCATGAATATCCCATTTTTCTTCCACCATTCACAAAAACTCCCGTCATATATTTTCCTTCCTCATCTTATTAATCTCTTTCTCCTTTTTCACTTTTTTTCACTCGTTTTTCGTTTTTTTCTTTCTCACTCGTTTTTTTTCTTCTTTTTTACGTTTTTTTTTCGTTTCTTACTTTTTTCTTTCCTTGATTTCTTCCTTCTTTCTTTTTTTCCTTGCCTCTTTGTTTCCTTCTTTCTTCCTTTCTTTCTTTTTAGTCTCGTCGTTTTTATTCTCTCTTTCTTTTTTAACTTTCTTTATGATTTTCCTTCTTTCTTTCTTTCTTTTTACTGTCTATTTTTTGTTTTTTCTTTCTTTCTTTTCTTTCTTATTTATTTACGTATTTCCATTTTCTTTCAACTATATATTTTTTTTACTTATTCTATCATGCTGCAATCTCATCCTCTCTCTCTCTCTCTCTCAGCCATGCATGACCTAACTAATATATTTCTCCTTTTTCTCTCTCTTTTTCCTCTTCTCTTCTCCAATTTCATCTTCTTCGACTTAAAAATCCTCCTCCTCCTCCTCCTCCTCCTCCTCCTATTATTCTTACAGTATTACTTGACCTCTTCTTCCTTTTATATTTTTTTCCCTCCTCTATTCCTTTTCTTTTTTAGTGTTTTAAGTTTATTTGTTTTGTGATTTTTATCTTCTTCCTTAATTCGCTTGCCTTGTTTGTGCTTCTCTCTTCTTCTTCTTCTTCTTATTCTTATTCTTCTTCTTCTTATTATTATTATTCCTCCTACAAATCTTTTCTGGTTTTCTCCATTTTCTTATTTCCTCTCCAGTTTAGTTTTTATAGCCTCCTCCTCCAACTCCTCCTCCTCCTACTCCTTCCGCTTCTCCTCCTCCTCCTCTTCCTCCTCCTCCTTCCTTCTCTTATTCCTCTTTCAGTATCTTTCTTCCGTTCATTCGTTCATTTTTCTTTCCTTCTTTTTTCTTTTTTCTCTTCCATCTCCATAATTTCTTCCATTTTCATTTTCATTATTATTCCTTTTCCTCCTCCTCCTCTTCTTCTTCTTCTTCTTCTTCTTCTTCTTCTTCCTCCTCCTCCTCCTCTTTTTCCTCCTTTTTAATACCTATACTTTCCACTCCACTTCCCTCTTTCATTATTTCGTACACACACACACACACACACACACACACACACACACACACACACACACACACACGTCGTTAGCTGCACATGACTCGCTCTTAAACATTAAATACAAACGAAAAAAAAGAAGAAAAAAAAAGGAAAGCATTTAAACACGTAGTAGATTAAAACGAAATAAATAAACATAAAGAAAGGTTGCACTCTCAACGGCCCTTTCAAGAACGACGGCAAATTATTCCTGAAAACGTATGAAAAGATAAAGAAGAGAAAAAAATTATATCACGTGTAAGTAAATCTAAGTAAATGTCTTTCATCTAACTCAAACATATAATTCCTTTTTGCCTTAAATTTTACTTTTTTTTTCATTCTTCCAATCTTTCTTTTCCGTCCTTCCTTCATTTCTCCTTTCCTTTCTTTTTCATCCTCTATTTCTGCTTTTCTTCTCTCATCTGCTTTTTTCCTTTTTTTTTATTTTATTTCTGTTTTCATTCCTACAATCTTTATATCCTGTCCATCTTTCCTTTATTTCTTCTTTCCTTTTTTTCCCTCTATTTCTGCCTTTCTTCTTTTATCCTCTTTTTTCTTTTTCTTTTATTTGTTTTTATTCATCCATTTTTTCTTTCTCGTCCATCCTCCCTTCATTTCTTCTTTCCTTTTCTTTTTCATTTTCTATTTCTACCTTTTTTTAATCTGCTTTATTCCTTTCTATTTATTTTTCCTATCCTTCCCTTTTCATCCTCTATTTCTACCTTCCTTCTTTTATCTACTTTCATCCTATCTATTTTATTTCCTCCTTTTTTCAGAGCAGGAGTTTGTGAAATGTTATGACCAAAAAACGTAGACTTTCACAGATTTTTTCACCCTCCTTTCAGAACGTAGTGATAGAACGCCACTCTACGAAGGAGGAGGTTCATTATATAACATGACTCTTGAACGTGAAAGAGAGGGGTGAAGGTGAGAGAGAGAGAGAGAGAGAGAGAGAGAGAGAGAGAGAGAGAGAGAGAGAGAGAGAGAGAGAGAGACATTTTAATTACTCGCAAACCCTATTCGTCTTCCTGCTTAGAAAAAAAAAGCAATTAAGAGAGAAAGAGAAAAAGATTGCGATAAAGAAATATAAATACACCATAAAAATTAGGAATCATTAGAGAAAGTAAGAATGTTAAAATAGTCACCGGGGACAACACTTCCTCTTCCCTTCCCGAGGCCAGACGATGGAGAATTCAAAACAAATAGACAAACAGAAATTTGGAACGATAACAAAAGAGTGAGAGTGACGGACAAAAGAGTAAGGAAAATGTTACTCGCAGCCTATTCTTTCCTATTCCTCGTAATCCAACAACAAAAGAGAGAAACAAAGACAAATGAATCAAGGAATGCAAAATCAATTACTGACAAATGTTTTTCTCTTTCCTTTACCGAGCCATCCAATCAAGGTCGAGTGTTCAGCGTGCGGGCGTGGTAGTCCCGAGGGCCAAGGTTCGAGTCTCAAAGATGCACGCTGGCAATTCTCAACCAGATCGTCAATCAACTCAAACTTCAATGACCTCGATCAAGAGGAGCACCGGGGGGCAGCGTGGGCCGGGCAAAAGTCACCCATCACGGCAGCCACTATAAATGATCTCAGCCTGCGCCAATAACGGCCTGGGCTCGTTAAAGAGGACCCTCAGATAGATAAATAGATAGATAGACACAGATATTATTGTTATTATTATTATTATTATTATTATTATTATTATTATTATTATCATTATTATTATTGTTGTTATTATTCCTATTATTATTTAAAAGCATTATTTCCTCAACCCCCTCCTCCTCCTCCTCCTCCTTCCTCTTCTTTCTTTTCCTTTCCTTCCGGCCCATTCTTTTCATTTCCCTGTTGTTTTCCTTTCTCTCGGAGCGAAGATAATGGAGATATGTTTTTTTACCTTTCTTTCTTTCATTTGTGTTCATATTACGCCCTCAACACCACCACCACCATGACCACCACCACCACCATTATCATAACCACCACCACCACCACCACCACCACCATTATCATCACCTCCATCACCACCATGACCACAAACACCATTGCCAGCACCATTACACAACCTATATCAACACCATTATCTCTCTCTCTCTCTCTCTCTCTCTCTCTCTCTCTCACCTCCTCCTCCTCCTCCTCCTCCTCCTCCTCCTCCTCCTCCTCCTCCTCCTTCCTCGTTCGTATGAGGGAGAGAAAATTCATTACAGTTGCACCAGCATATTAAATGGCGAGGTGGAGTAGGAGGAGGAGGAAGAGGAGGAGGAGGAGGAGGAGGAAAGAAGCAGTAATCGTAGCTTCAACATACTTATTCAAAATTCATAGTAATATACAGTCTCTCTCTCTCTCTCTCTCTCTCTCTCTCTCTCTCTCTCTCTCTCAGGTACAAGCCAATACGTCAATATCATTTAATTTAACGAGACTAGAGTCTCCTCCTCCTCCTCCTCTTCCTCCTCCTCCTCCTCCTCCTCCTCCTCGTCCTTTTTCTTTTCCTCTTCCTCTTCCTCCACCTCCTCCTCCTTTTCCACGTCCTTCTTCCTCTAATAATGCATCTATTTTGCAACTTCCTTCACCTCCTCCTCCTCTTCTCCTCCTCCTCCTCCTCCTCCTCTTCCTTTTTCTTTTCCTCTTCCTCTTCCTCTTCCTCCACCTCCTCCTCCTTTTCCACGTCCTTCTTCCTCTAATAATGCATCTATTTTGCAACTTCCTTCACCTCCTCCTCCTCTTCTCCTCCTCCTCCTCCTCCTCCTCTTAATGTACCTCTCTTGCTTTCTCCATCTCCTCTTCCTCCTCTTCCTTGCATTTCACAGCCCTCAACCCTTCATTCTCCTTCCCCTTCCCTTCCTCCTCCTCCTCCTCCTCCTCTTCGGGAAAGCCTAAGCCTGTCTGACCTTCTGGCTGGAGCTGCGAGGGAATACGAGAGGCGGGTGCAAAGGACTCTGTTAAAAGGGCAAAAACACGGCGGGAAATATGACGGAAACGGGTGGAAGTAAATTGTAGAAAAGAGGGCGTGGACTGTGTAAATCTCGGAGGCGCAGGAAATTAATAACAAACATCAACCAATCAGCTTTCCAACCTCTTTTTCTTCACTGTGACGAGGATGAACGACTGGAGATGGAGAAGGAGAGGAAAGGAGCAGAGATAAAGAAGATGGAGACGAAAAGGAATGGCGGAGAGAGGAAGGAGTTACGAAAGGAATGAAAGGCAAATGAAAGGAAACAGAAAGCAACAGAAAGAGGGAAAGAGAAAAGTTAAGGAAAGTTACGAAAAGGAGAAAGACAAAAGAGAGAGAAAATGAAAAACTGAAGGGAAAGGAAGGAAAGGAAGGGAGGGGTTAAAAAAGGGTAGTAAAAGGGAACAGAAAGCAACAGAAAGAGGGAAAGAGAAAAGTTAAGGAAAGTTACGAAAAGGAGAAAGACAAAAAAAAAAAAGAGAAAAAGAAAAACTGAAGGGAAAGGAAGAAGGAAAGGAAGGGAAGGGTTGAAAAAGCGTAATGAAAGGAAACATAAAGCAACAGAAAGAGGGAAAGAGAGAAAAGTTAAGGAAAGTTACGAAAAGGAGAAAGAAAAAAACTGAAGGTAAAGGAAGAAGGCAACAAGGAAGGGAGGGAAGAAAGTGAAAGATAGTGAGAGACTCTTCATAAATAAACCTTTGAAGTGTGTGATAACATTGTTGAAAAATAGAGAAACGGCTGTGAACAGGACCACACTAACCCCTTGACTGCGGATTCCCTACCAGAAGACATCACCAAGCTACAGGAATGGAGCAAAAAGTGGCTGCTACAATTCAGTGAAGAAAAATGTAAAGTCCTGCACCTTGGGAGGGGATATCCAGCACACCAATACCACATGGGAAACACTCCACTATCCACCACAGAGGCAGAGAAAGACCTGGGACTATATGGCACCAGGCTACCAGTGAAGGCCAAATCCTTGACAATCGCAGCTGACAGGTTAAAGGGACTCACATCATCAAAAATTATATACAAAAGGTGAAATGTGTATAGTGCTGTAAATATACGAACGTAAGAGGTAGAGAATGCTACACAAAAGCTGCAAAATGTATCGACGTCATAAGATGTAGGAAAACAGACGTAGAAAAGGATAAAGAAGAAAGAGGCATCACTTAATCACAGGAATCACTTTGTTGTAGAGAATAAACATATGAAAAATAACTGTAGAGGGTGTACATGTTTTAGGTACATGAAAAGAATGACAGTAATGGACATAGAGGAGTGAAAAAGACTATAATTAAGATCACAGGAGTATTAGAACATGTATAACAGTAACGAAAAACAACAACTCAGGTGAACTATATGACAACAATGGTAGGAAAGGTACATGAAAAGATTGACACTAATAGACAGAGAGGAGTGAAAAAGACTACCATAGCAATCACGGGAGTATTAGAACATGTGAAAGTGAATAAAGAAAAGAATGACTCAAGCACACTATATGAAAACAATGGAAGGAAATGTAGCTATCTGGAAAGAATAACACTAATAGACATAGAGGAGTGAAAAAGACTATTATTAAGACACAGGAGTAGAAGAACATGAATAACAGTGAAGAAAAAGAATGACTCACGTGAACTATATGAAAACAATGGTAGGAAATGAAGCTATCTGGAAAGAATAACACTAATAGACATAGGGGAGTGAAAAAGACTATTATTAAGATCAAAGGAGTAGAAGAACATGAATAACAGTGAAGAAAAAGAACAACTCAAGTGAAATATACGAAAACAATGGTAGGTAAGAATACAGGGACGAGAAACATTACTTGATTACAGGAAACACCAGGTAGGAAAAATACATAAAGAAATCCAGGAATGAAAGAGGAGTAAAGTATGGGAAGGAATTTATTGTGGAGACATGTAGACAAATAAGAAGGGAAAGGAAGGGAAAAGGAAAGGGGAAGAGGAAACAACAGTGAAAGAAAACAAGGGAAGGGTTAAGAGGAAGGGAAAGGAAGGGAAAAGAAAAGGGGAAGAGGAAACAACAGCGAAAGAAAACAAGGGAAGGGTTAAGAGGAAGGGAAAGGAACAGAAAAGAAAAGGGGAAGAGGAAACAACAGTGAAAGAAAACAAGGGAAGGGTTAAGAGGAAGGGAAAGGAAGGGAAAAGGAAAGGGGAAGAGGAAACAACAGCGAAAGAAAACAAGGGAAGGGTTAAGAGGAAGGGAAAGGAAGGAAAAAGAAAAGGGGAAGAGGAAACAACAGCGAAAGAAAACAAGGGAAGGGTTAAGAGGAAGGGAAAGGAAGGGAAAAGGAAAGGGGAAGAGGAAACAACAGCGAAAGAAAACAAGGGAAGGGTTAAGAGGAAGGGAAAGGAAGGAAAAAGAAAAGGGGAAGAGGAAACAGAGAAAGAACAAGGAAAATAAGGGTTAAGAAGGGAAAGGAAGGGAAAAGAAAAGGGGAAGAGGAAACAACAGAGAAAGAAAACAAGGGAAGGGTTAAGAGGAAGGGAAAGGAAGGGAAAAGAAAAGGGGAAGAGGAAACAGAGAAAGAAAATAAGGAAAGGGTTAAGAAGGGAAAGGAAGGGAAAAGAAAAGGGGAAGAGGAAACAACAGCGAAAGAAAACAAGGGAAGGGTTAAGAGGAAGGGAAAGGAAGGGAAAAGAAAAGGGGAAGAGGAAACAACAGTGAAAGAAAACAAGGGAAGGGTTAAGAGGAAGGGAAAGGAAGGGAAAAGAAAAGGGGAAGAGGAAACAACAGCGAAATAAAACAAGGGAAGGGTTAAGAGGAAGGGAAAGGAACAGAAAAGAAAAGGGGAAGAGGAAACAACAGCGAAAGAAAACAAGGGAAGGGTTAAGAGGAAGGGAAAGGAACAGAAAAGAAAAGGGGAAGAGGAAACAACAGCGAAATAAAACAAGGGAAGGGTTAAGAGGAAGGGAAAGGAAGGGAAAAGAAAAGGGGAAGAAGAAACAACAGTGAAAGAAAACAAGGGAAGGGTTAAGAGGAAGGGAAAGGAAGGAAAAAGAAAAGAGGTAGAGGAAACAACAGAGAAAGAAAACAAGGGAAGGGTTAAGAAGAAGGGAAAGGAAGGGAAAAGGAAAAGGGAAGAGGAAACAACAGAGAAAGAAAACAAGGGAAGGGTTAAGAGGAAGGGAAAGGAAGGAAAAAGAAAAGAGGTAGAGGAAACAACAGAGAAAGAAAACAAGGGAAGGGTTAAGAAGAAGGGAAAAGAAAAGGGGAAGAGGAAACAACAGCGAAAGAAAACAAGGGAAGGGTTAAGAGGAAGGGAGAGGAAGAGAAAAGAAAAGGGGAAGAGGAAACAACAGCGAAAGAAAACAAGGGAAGGGTTAAGAAGGGAAAGGAAGGGGGATGGAAGAAGAAGGGTAAAGCGAAAGAGAAAAATATTAAGTAGATGGAGAAGGAGAAGGAAAGGAAAGAGGAAGCATCTGCGAAAGAAGAAAAAGGGAAGGGAAAAGAAGGGGAATGGAAGGAAAGGGAGGAGAGAAAGGAACTGTGAATGGAAGGGAAAAAATGAAAAGAATAGGGGAATAGAAGAAGGGAAGAGGTTAAAGGGGAGATATTAATGAAACCAAATGCTGCAAAATATTAAAAGTGACACGTTACATTAAACCTTGAAAGATGAGACACTTTGACTGAGGAAGGAATAGCTTACAGGAGAACATATTGTGAGAAAATAAAATAAAACATGGAAAATGGATCGTGCAAGGCATTGAAAGAGATAGGTTGCATTGTACCTTGAAAGATACGACACTTTGACTGAGGAAGGAATAGCTTACAGGAGGAGTATAAATTGTGAGAAAATAAAACAAAACATGGAAAATGGATCGTGCAAGGCATTGAAAGAGATCGGTTGCATTGTTCCCTTGAGAGATGACACTTTTACTGAGGAAGGAATAGCTTACAGAAGGAGAATAAATTGTGAGAAAATAAAACAAAACATGGAAAATGGATCGTGCAAGGCATTGAAAGAGATCGGTTGCATTGTTCCCTTGAGAGATGTGACACTTTTACTGAGTGGAATAGCTTACAGAAGGAGAATAAATTGTAAGAAAATAAAACAAAACATGGAAAATGGATCGTGCAAGGTATTAAACGAGATTGGTTGCACTGTACCTTGAAAGATGTGACATTTTTACTGAGAATGGAATAGCTTACAGGAGGAAAATAAATTGTAAGAAAATAAAACAAAACATGGAAAATGGATCGTGCAAGGTATTAAACGAGATTGGTTGCACTGTACCTTGAAAGATGTGACATTTTTACTGAGAATGGAATAGCTTACAGGAGGAAAATAAATTGTGAGAAAATAAAACAAAACATGGAAAATGGATCGTACAAGATATTGAAAGAGATCGGTTGCATTGTACCCTTGAGAGATGTGACACTTTTACTGAGAATGGAATAGCTTACAGGAGAAGAATAAATTGAGAGAAAATAAAACAAAACATGGAAAATGGATCGTGCAAGGCATTGAAAGAGATCGGTTGCATTGTACCTTGAAAGATGAGACACTTTGACTGAGGAAGGAATAGCTTACAGAAGAAGAATAAATTATAAGAAAATAAAACAAAACATGGAAAATGGTTCGTGCAAGATATTAAACGAGATAGCTTGCATTGTACCCGTGAGTGATGTGACACTTTTACTGAGAATGGAACAGCTTACAGAAGAAGAATAAAGAGCAAGAGAAAATATGATACAACATGGAAAATATTTGTGCAAAGTGTCTGTTGAAGGAAATTAACAGTGACACATTTAATGACAAAGCTGAAAGATGTGAAAATGAAAATGAAATAGAAATAACTTGCATAAAAGGGAGTGAAGTAAAACAGAAAATAATTAAAATTCGACCATGCAATAGAGAATGTGAAAATAGAGACTGCAGTAAACTTGATAACGTTGAAAGAAGTTACGATTACACAGAAACGGGAATAGATTACTGAAGAAAGAGAGTACAGTAGGAGAGGAAATAACGTTGAAACCTGGAATAAGGACTGTGGAAAATGCCCGTGGTACAAACAGTAGAACAAAATTATAAACTTAAATAAAAAGGATGTCATAATTTTTCCCTTGCGTACAGTAGGAGGAAATAACGTTGAAACATGGAATAAGGACTGTGGAAAATGCCCGTGGTACAAATAGTAGAACAAATAAACTTAAATGAAAATAATGTCATAATTTTTCCTTTGCCCTTAACCTGCTTCCTTTGCTGTGATAAAAAAAATAATGTAGAATATGAGATAATGAGTTGAAACACGGAATAGAGAATGTGGAAAAAAATGTAGCAAAAAAAATCAAAATATATGCGAATCAAGGCATTAAGGAGAAAGATTACAGAGAAATGGGAAAATAGTGTGAAATGTGGAAATATGAATGAATAACTTAAAAAACTAGAATAGAGAAGAAAATAGTTATGCAGGACGCAGAGTTTAAGAGAGTATATTTGACCATATCGTTGAAAGATACAATGACACAGATATGGAAATGGCTTACGGGATAAAATGAGAGAAAAATATGGTAGTGGATAATCACAAATAACAACGAGAGTAACAATGAATAAACAGATAACGAGCAGAGCATGATAAAAGAGTAAATAACGACAACAATAAGAAATAAAGTAACAGAAAAGAGTAAACCTGATAAAAGAGCAAATAACGACAATAAGAAATAAAATAACAGAAAAGAGTAAAGCTGATAAAAGGAGAAAATAACAACAATAGGAAATAAAGTAACAGGAAAAAGAGTAAACCTGATAAAAGAGCAAATAACGACAATAAGAAATAAAGTAACAGAAAAGAGTAAAGCTGATAAAAAGAGGAAATAGCAACAATAGGAAATAAAGTAACAGGAAAAAGAGTAAACCTGATAAAAGGAGAAAATAACAACAATAAGAAATAAAGTAACAGAAAAGAGTAAAGCTGATAAAAAGAGGAAATAGCAACAATAGGAAATAAAGTAACAGGAAAAAGAGTAAACCTGATAAAAGGAGAAAATAACAACAATAATAAATAAAGTAGCAGGAAAGAGTAAACCTGATAACAAAAAGCAAATAACAACAATAATAATAAATAAACACAAAAAAGAATAAAGTTTGATGATAAAAAATGCAAATACAAACAATGAAAAATAAAGTGAAATAAAGAGCAATGAAAAACAAACAAATAACAAACAAAATAACGTAACAGAGAGTAAAGTATAATAGTAAAAAATAACATAAGAACAAAAGTAAATAAAGTAAATAAGATAAATTGAGCAAGAAGTCTTTGATACATTAAACGACAACACTGAGAGATAAAAGGAAGAGTAAAACGAGAAGAATAAATACAAGGGGATGATTATTGAGTTAGAAGCGAGAGAAGAATTAAAGACAGAAGAATAGAGGAGTTAGAAACGAAAGAAGGAAAATACAGAAAAAAATGTGAGTTAGAAATGAAAGAAGAAAAATACAGATGAAGAAATGAGTTAGAAATGAAAGAAGAAAAATGCAGAAAAAAATAAATGAGTTCAGAATGGAAGAGAAAAATATAGATGAAGAAATGAGTTAAAATGGAAGAAAAAATGCAGAAAATAAATGAGTTGGAAATGGAAGAAGAGAGTTAGAAAAATGGGAAAGGAAGAATGCAGAAAAAATAAATGAGTTAAGAAAGGAAGAAAATAAAAATATAGACGAAGAAATGAGTTAAAAAATGGAAGAAGGAAAATACAGAAAAAAATATGTGAATTAGAAATGGAAGAAGAAAAATTCAGAAAAGAATATGTGAATTAGAAATGGAAAGAGAAAAATACTGATGAAGAAATGAGTAATAAAAATGGAAGAAGGAAAAATGCAAAAAAGAATAAATGAGTTAGAAACGAAAGAAGGAAAATACTGATGAAGAAATGAGATACAAAACTGGAAAAGGAAAAATGTAGAAAAAATAAATGAGTAAAGAATGGAAGAAAAGAAAAATACAGATGAAGAAATGAGTTAGAAATGAAAGAAGAAAAATGCAGAAAAAATAAATAAGTTAGAAATGGAAGAAGAAAAATGCACAAAAAAATAAATGAATTAGCAACGAAAGAAGTTAAATGAAGAAGAATGAATAAGTTAGACACGAGAGAGAAGAATAAAGACAGCAAAATATATATGGTGGAAACGGGCAAAGAAAAAAAAAATACAGAAAAGTTAGAAATAGGTGAAAAATGAACACCAGAGAAAAATCAAGTTAGAAATGTGTGAAAAATAAATAGGAAAGTTAGAAATGTGTGAAAAATAAATAGGAAAGTTAGAAATGTGTGAAAAATAAATAGGAAAGTTAGAAATGTGTGAAAAATAAATAGGAAAGTTAGAAATGGGTGAAAAATAAATAGGAAAGTTAGAAATGTGTGAAAAATAAATAGGAAAGTTAGAAATGTGTGAAAAATAAATAGGAAAGTTAGAAATGTGTGAAAAATAACAGGAAAGTTAGAAATGTGAAAATAAACAGGAAAGTTAGAAATGTGTGAAAATAAATAGGAGAAAATGTGTGTGAAAAATAAATAGGAAAGTTAGAAATGTGTGAAAAATAAATAGGAAAGTTAGAAATGTGTGAAAAATAAATAGGAAAGTTAGAAATGTGTGAAAAATAAATAGGAAAGTTAGAAATGTGTGAAAAATAAATAGGAAAGTTAGAAATGTGTGAAAAATAAATAGGAAAGTTAGAAATGTGTGAAAAATAAATAGGAAAGTTAGAAATGTGTGAAAAATAAATAGGAAAGTTAGAAATGGATGAAAAATAAATAGGATAGTTAGAAATGTGTGAAAAATAAATAGGAAAGTTAAAAATGTGTGAAAATAAATAGGAAAGTTAGAATGTGTGAAAATAAATAGGAAAGAAATGTGTGAAAAATAAATAGGAAAGTTAGAAATGTGAAAAAATAAATAGGAAAGTTAGAAATGTGAAAAATAAATAGGAAAGTTAGAAATGTGTGAAAATAAATAGGAAAGTTAGAAATGTGAAAAATAAATAGGAAAGTTAGAAATGTGAAAATAAATAGGAAAGTTAGAAATGTGTGAAAAATAAATAGAAAGTTAGAAATGTGAAAATAAATAGGAGAGTTAGAAATATGTGAAAAATAAATAGGAAAAGAATATGAAAAAATAGAAAGTTAGAAATGGGTGAAAATAAATAGAAAGTTAGAAATGTGTGAAAAATAAATAGGAAAGTTAGAAATGTGTGAAAATAAATAGGAAAGTTAGAAATGGGTGAAAAATAAATAGGAAAGTTAGAAATGTGTGAAAAATAAATAGGAAAGTTAGAAATATGTGAAAAATAAATAGGAAAGTTAGAAATATGTGAAAAATAAATAGGAAAGTTAGAAATGTGTGAAAAATAAATAGGAAAGTTAGAAATATGTGAAAAATAAATAGGAAAGTTAGAAATATGTGAAAAATAAATAGGAAAGTTAGAAATGTGTGAAAAATAAATAGGAAAGTTAGAAATGGGTGAAAAATAAATAGGAAAGTTAGAAATGTGTGAAAAATAAATAGGAAAGTTAGAAATATGTGAAAAATAAATAGGAAAGTTAGAAATATGTGAAAAATAAATAGGAAAGTTAGAAATGGGTGAAAAATAAATAGGAAAGTTAGAAATGGGTGAAAAATAAATAGGAAAGTTAGAAATGGGTGAAAAATAAATAGGAAAGTTAGAAATGTGTGAAAAATAAATAGGAAAGTTAGAAATGGGTGAAAAATAAATAGGAAAGTTAGAAATGGGTGAAAAATAAATAGGAAAGTTAGAAATGGGTGAAAAATAAATAGGAAAGTTAGAAATGGGTGAAAAATAAATAGGAAAGTTAGAAATGGGTGAAAAATAAATAGGAAAGTTAGAAATGGGTGAAAAATAAATAGGAAAGTTAGAAATGTGTGAAAAATAAATAGGAAAGTTAGAAAAGTGAGAAAAATAAATAGGAAAGTTAGAAATGTGTGAAAAATAAATAGGAAAAATGGGTGAAAATAAATAGGAAAGTTAAAATAGGAAAGTTAGAAATGGGTGAAAAATAAATAGGAAAGTTAGAAATGGGTGAAAAATAAATAGGAAAGTTAGAAATGTGTGAAAAATAAATAGGAAAGTTAGAAATGGGTGAAAAATAAATAGGAAAGTTAGAAATGGGTGAAAAATAAATAAAAAAGAAAAAAAAGTTAGAAAAGGAAAAAGAAATAAATACAAAAGATGAATTGAGTTAAAAATGCTTGAAAAATAAATAAAAAAGAAAAATAAAGTTAAAAAAGGAAAAAGAAAAAAATACAAAAGAAAAAGTGAGTGCTTGAAAAATAAATAAAAAAGAGAGAAAGTTAAAAATGAGTGAAAAATAAGTAAAATGAATAGGAAAGTTAGACAGGGCTGAAAAAAAATAAAAGAGAAAATAAGATTAGAAAATGGAGAAGAAAATAAATAAAGAAAAAGTAAGTTAAAAATGAGTGAAAAAAAAATAATAGAAAAGTAAGACATGGCTAAAAAAAAGAGAACAACAAGATTAGAAAACGGAAAAGAAAAAAAAGGAAAGAAAAAGCGAGTTCAAAATGAGTACAACATAAACACAGAAGAAGAATAATGAAAGTTTTGAAAGAGAATAACACGGAGTTGAAACACAGCACAGGAGGCGTGTTGGCATATATACATACATTAAATTACAAGTATGAAACATGTTGCAATTATACTAAAACGACTGGCTGGGAGGCCTTTAAGCGCACATCGCAGCAGAGAAAGCAAGTGGCCGAGGGAGCACCGTAATTATGTAGATGATTGATATTGCATCCTCAAAACAAATGACAGCACAGAAAGCAAACTCGGAAAAGCTTAAAAAATGTGTGAGCTGTTATTTGCGGGTAAAGAGTCATTGTTTCGGTCTTTGTCTGTCCCTGTTTGTTTGTCTGTCTGTCTCTTTTATTTTTCTCTCTATTGTCTATTTCATTCTTTCTTCCCTTCCTTCTTTCCTCCTTTCTCCCTTTTTATCATCTGTTCTGTTGTATTTTTTCCCTTCCTTCTTTCCTCCTTTCTCTTTCCCCATTTCTATTTTCTGTTTAGCTTCCTTTCTTTCCTCCCTTCCTTTCTCCTTTTTTCTTCAGTATTTTCCTTCTTTCCTTCTTATTCTTTCTTTCTTCCCTTCCTTCTTTCCTCGTTTCTTCCTTTTTATTTTCTGTTCTGCTGTCTTTCTTTCTTTCCTTCCTTCCTTTCTTCTTTTTTCTTTAGTGCGTTCCTTCTTTTATCTTATTCTTTATCTCTATTTCATTCTCTCTTCCCTTCCTTCTTTCCTCTCTTTCTCCCTTTTTTTATTTTCCCTTTTGCTGTCTTTCTTTCTTTCTTTCCTTTTTTCCTTTCTTCTTTTTTCTTTTTCTTTCTCTCTATTCCATTCTTTCTTCCTTTCTTTCTTTCCTCGTTTCTTCCTTTTTATATTCTGTTCTGCTGTCTTTCCTTCCTTCATTCCTTTCTCCTTTTTTTCTTTTGTACTTTCCTTCTTTCCTTCTTATTTTTTATCTCTATTCCATTCTTTCTTCCCTTCCTTCTCTCCTCCTTTCTCCCTTTTTATTTTCTGTTCTGCTGTCTTTCCTTCCTTCCTTCTTTTCTCCTTTTTTCTTCACTACTTTCCTTCCTTCTTTCTTATTCTTTATCTCTATTTCATTCTCTCTTCCCTTCCTTCTTTCCTCCTTTCTATTTCTCCCTTTTTAGTTTCTGTTCTGCTGTCTTTCTTTCCTTTCTTCCTCTCTCCTCTTTTCTTTAGTACTTTCCTTCTTTCTTTCTTATTATTTCTCTATTTCTTTATTTTCTACTCTGTCTTTCTTTCCTTTGATTTCTTTCATACTTCCCTTCTTTCTTTTTTTTCATCCCCTTTCTCTCCCTCTGTCTTTCTTTCCTTCCTCCTTTCATTTCTCCTTTTTTTTTCTTTCGTCGTTCCTCTCTCTCTCTCTCTCTCTCTCTCTCTCTCTCTCTCTCTCTCAATTGACATTTTTCTGCACCAAACTATCAAAACATCAGAGTTGTAATGGTCACTATCATGTTTACAGAAAAATCTGAGTGCTGTGCATCATTCATGTCGTCATAATGAACACTGTTGGCAAAATAAAAGCATTCATCGATATATCCGACAACACTCCATCGCGTGGTTAACAGGAAGGCATCAGTGTATGCTCCTGGCTAAATATTTCCTTCATGCAAGAAAAGAAAAGCCAAACAAGCCCAACAATGGCGTCATGCATTCAATCTCCTACAAGTAGTGGTTGAAGGAGTTGAAATTTCGCCACTCAACATTCCTCCGGCTGGCACGCCGCTGCCCCACACACGATGCCTTCCTCCGTCCCTCCAGGCACAGCGCGGGAGGGTGTTCACACCGCTGCTGAACATGTCGCACGCTGCCGCCAGCAAATGTTAAGCTTATTTCTTTTATATAATTTAAATCATAATACTTACATCTTTAGCATCTTATAATATTACATTCACTGTATGGAACTTTAAGAGAACAGCATATAGCAAGTGACGATTGTTTATGTGGGATGAAATATAGATTTTAATTTTCTATTTTTTACTTATCAACGTTTCTTAAATACTACTTGTAAGTCAGTGTTCTCTGTACCGTAGCTATGAGAAAGGTACATATATAATTTCTAAATACTAACGAAAAATTATTTGACGAAGTCCGCATGCATGATATTTTTGGCAATTCCACGAGGGCCACCAGATGGCAGGTCGAGCTGAGTGAAGGACTCAATTGTTCAGGCTCGTGTGTCTCCCTCCCCTCGCCCCCTCACATCATCATCAGCACAGACGCACCAAGGCTGTAGTGATAGTCTCCCTGGAGACTATCAGTGTTTTGATCATCTCCCTGGAGACTATCAGCACACTGATAGTCGTGGGCAGCACTCAGCGACGTCCACTCCCAGGCAGAGCCGTGCCGCCCTGAAGAAGAGTGTCCGCCCACCACGCCCGTGACCACCTCACGGAACACTGCCACGGCGAGGAGAGTGTGTCAGACCATCACAGCCCCTCAACACCACCACCACCACCAGCGTCATGGAGGCTGCAGGGAGGGGCGGCGCGAGACAGGTGCAGAACATGAAGACTGCCGGCAGCCCTGCGGAGTGTCCAGTGTGCATGACAGGCTATGATGGCACCGTGCACCGGCCGCGCACCCTGCCCTGCGGCCACACTGTCTGCACGCTGTGCATAGAGCAGCTGAAGGTGCTGGGCCGTGTTGCCTGCCCAGAGTGCCGCGTCAGCCACGCCGTGCCCGAGGGAGGGCAGTTCCCTGTCTGCTTTGCTGTTGAGGCCTTCATAAGGATGATGAGAGACGCTGAGGTGGCGGCAGCAGCAGCAGCAGCAGCAGCAGCAGCAGCCTCGCCGCCACCCAGTGCCGGGGAAGGGGAAGGAGCAGCAGCAGCAGCCTCGCCGCCACCCAGTGCCGGGGAAGGGGAAGGAGCAGCAGCAGCGGCTGGCAAGAAGGAGGCGGCGGGTCTCTCCAAGAAAATGCGTTCCTTCCTGCAGGAACAGGAGGCCACAGTCGTGGCCGCCATCACCGCCTGCCGGGAGGCTCAGTCGCAGCTGGACCAGTACCAGACGACCCTGGCAGGCTGGCGCGGGCGGCAGCAGCAGCTGGAGGACAGGCTCCTGGGACTGGTGGACCAGAGCAGGAGTGCCAGGGAGCTCCTGCAGCAGGAAGAGTCCCGTGCGGCGGCCAAGGAGGAGGAGCTGAAGAAGGGGGAGCAGGGGCTGCAGGCCGCGCTGGAGACGTTGCGCACCCTTACAACAGAGCAAGAAGCAGCCGCGGCGATGCCTGAAGTGTTTCGTTGTACTGGCGAGGCGGAGCAGGCGGTGGAGGAGTGCCGAGAAGGTTTTCCTGATGCCAGCACCGTCACCACCGCCAGGAAGGTGAACGAGGCATCCAGTGCAGCCCTGGAGGCTGTCCAGGCGGCTCTGGAAACACTTGCTACAGAGGAGCCAAGGCCCCAGGCAGACCCAGACTCCACCGTCATGGACAGACTGCACCTCATCTGGACTGGGAGTTTGACGGCCGAGGACCTCCGCAGCCTGACGCAGCCCGTCAGGCGCCTGCTGGAGGCTGGCCGGGTGTTTGCTGTCCACCAGGCGGAAGGTCAGCGCCGACACGCAAGAATAAGCCTTGAAGCCGGCCAGCTGTGCCTCCACGCCCTGAAGGACCTTCCCCCGCCACGGGGCGCGGCAACCCTGCAGGTGAGCGAGGTTGTGCCGCCCTCCCCCCCCTGCACGGTGTTCCTGGACCTGTCCTGGCCGGGCAGCGCGCCGCGGCGGGTCCAAATCCGTCTGAGCCCCGACACCCCGCGGGGCAGACAGTTCATACTGTTGTGCACGGGGCAGCGCGGCCCCTCCTACGTTAGCACCAGGTTGTACGGGGTGGTGAAGAAGGGGGAGGCGGGAGAGTATGTGAAGGGCGGGGACTACGAGAGTAACGATGGTAGTGGATCATGCGTCCTGCTGCCTGGCCTTGGTGAGGGTGAGTACCGGAAGTCAGGCCGGGCGGGGGATGTGTTTGGGCTGGTGTGGCCTGACCCTACCCGGGGTGAGTGTGGTCAGTTTGGCATCTACACCAGAGACCGTCAGGATGGTGGTGGGGGTCTTGTCTTCGGTGAGGTGGTGGACGGACTGCACGTGGTGGCCGAGGCAGCCCAACACAGGGACATTACGGAGGTGACTGTGGCGGACTGTGGCGTGGTGTTGTGAGGGTAATGGCCGCCACCACTACCACCACCACCACAGCAAGGTTATGGAGGTGACTGTGGCGTGGTGTTGTGAGGGTAATGACCACCACCACTACCACCACCACCACAGCAAGGTTATGGAGGTGACTGTGGCGTGGTGTTGTGAGGGTAATGACCACCACCACCACCACCACCACAGCAAGGTTATGGAGGTGACTGTGGCGTGGTGTTGTGAGGGTAATGACCACCACCACCACCACCACCACAGCAAGGTTATGGAGGTGACTGTGGTGGTGTTGTGAGGGTAATGACCACCACCACCACCACCACCACCACCACCACCACAGCAAGGTTATGGAGGTGACTGTGGTGGTGTTGTGAGGGTAATGACCACCACCACCACCACCACCACCACCACAGCAAGGTTATGGAGGTGACTGTGGTGGTGCTGTGAGGGTAGTTTTTCGTTGCTTTCTTGTAACATTCGGGGTGATATTTTCCGTGAGGTTTCGTGCACTGTTTAAACACGATGTAATGTGTTAGTTTCTTGGGCATCCTTGTACCGGCCAGTGTGGTGTTCTGTGCATTACATATATACTGGGTGTAATGTGTTAGTTTCTTGGGCATCCTTGTACCGGCCAGTGTGGTGTTCTGTGCATTACATATATACTGGGTGTGATGTGTTAGTTTCTTGGGCATCCTTGTACCGGCCAGTGTAGTGTTCTGTGCATTACATATATACTGGGTGTAATGTGTTAGTTTCTTGGGCATCCTTGTACCGGTCAGTGTAGTGTTCTGTGCATTACATATATACTGGGTGTAATGTGTTAGTTTCTTGGGCATCCTTGTACCGGCCAGTGTGGTGTTCTGTGCATTACATATATACTGGGTGTAATGTGTTAGTTTCTTGGGCATCCTTGTACCGGCCAGTGTAGTGTTCTGTGCATTACATATATACTGGGTGTAATGTGTTAGTTTCTTGGGCATCCTTGTACCGGCCAGTGTAGTGTTCTGTGAATTACGTAAATATACTTGATGAAAAAAGTCTGTCCTATCCTTGCCCAGTAAAACATGGACTACGTCGCTTACGGCAGCTTTTTTCCTTCTTTCTTATTTTCTTTCTTTCCTCCGTATCTTCTTTCCTTTTGTCTGTCTTTCTTTCCTTCTATCTTTCCTTTTTTCCTTCTTTTTTATCTTCTTTCTTTCCTCCGTATCTTCTTTCCTATTGCTTTCTTTCCCTTTCTCTCTCTGTTTTCTTTCCTTCCATCATTCCTCTTTTTCCTCTTTTCTTTTTCCTTCTTTCCTATCTTCTTTCTTTCCTCCGTATCTTCTTTCCTATTGCTTTCTTTCCCTTTCTCTCTCTGTTTTCTTTCCCTCCATCTTTCCTCCTTACCACCTTTCTCTTAACCGAGGAAACACTGAAGTAAAGAAAAATATAACCAGAGAAACAAAATCCGATAAAAACAAACAAAGACAAAATAAAGAAAAAGAAAATAGAGAACAGAGAAAAAACAATAAAAACAACACTTACCAAAGCAGACAAGATGAGGAGCCCAGCAACGCGCCACCAGTCTGTAAAGGGAAAGAAAATAAAGATATAATTAGAGAAACAACACGGGGAATAATGCAAG
>NC_066550.1:9539394-9541894 GCF_024679095.1 Eriocheir sinensis | reverse complement strand
ACTCCACTCTGCCCCAAAAGGAAAGCTCAACCAATCTATATAAATCACGATATATAATTAGACTTGCATATCAATCACTACCTAATGCTGCTTGTTAATTACCATACGACCAATAGCCACTAAGAGAACCAGGAGGAGGAGGAGGAATGGTAGGAAGAGATAAGGGAGGAAGAGGAAGGGTAAGTAGAGGAAGGGAGAGATTCAAGAGAAAGAAACTAAAGGGAAAGAAATGAGAAAAATGAAAAAGTGGGATAATGAGAAATAAATAAAGAGGAGAAGGAGGGAGGAGGAGGAAGAAATAAGAGGAAGAGGAAGGAAACTTTGGACTGGAAAGGAAGGAAAGGAAACATTACAGAGAAAGAAGCTAGAGAGAAGAAAAATAAGAAAGAAGAAAAGAAATACAAATGAAGAAAAGGAAAAAAAAAGAAAAAAATGGGAAAAGGAGGGAGGAGGAGGAAGAAATAAGAGGAAGAGGAAGGAAACTTTGGACTGGAAAGGAAGGAAAGGAAACATTACAGAGAAAGAAGCTAGAGAGAAGAAAAATAAGAAAGAAGAAAAGAAATACAAATGAAGAAAAGGAAAAAAAAAGAAAAAAATGGGAAAAGGAGGGAGGAGGAGGAAGAAATAAGAGGAAGAAGAAGGAAACTTTGGACTGGAAAGGAAGGAAAGGGAAACATTACAGAGAAAGAAGCTAGAGAGAAGAAAAATAAGAAAGAAGAAAAGAAATACAAATGAAGAAAAGGAAAAAAAGAAAAAAATGGGAAAAAGAGAGAGGAGGAGGAGAAGGAGTGGCGATAGTAGAAGATAAATTCGGAAGAAGAAAGAGGAAGAAGCTAAAGAAAAAAGAAAATAAGAGAGGAAAACATACGGAAATTTTAACGGAAAGAAAAATAAAGAAGAGAAAAGAAGAGGAAGAATAAGAAGAGTAAGAGGAAAGAGGCAGTAGAAGGAAAGGAGCTGGAGAAGGAAAATAAAGAGGAAAAAAAGGAGCTAACAAGAAATAAAAGAAAAAAAGAGAAGAGGAAGGAAAGGAGGTGAAGGTGGCGATATAGTAGAAGATAAATTTGGAGGAAGAAAGTGGAAAAAATAACAAAATCGGAAAGAAAAGAAAGAAAAAAAAAGAGGAGGAAAGGAGTTGGGAGAAGGAGGAGGAGGTGGCAATGGTCGGTGAAGATAAATTTGGAAGAAGAAAGAGGAGTAAGAAAGAGGATGAAGCTAAAGAAAAGAAGAATAAGAAAGGAAGAAATAAGAAAATAGGAAAGAAAGAAAAAAGAGGAGGGACGAAGTTGGGAGAAGGAGAAGGGAGCAATGGTAGGTCAAGATAAATTTGGAAGAAGAAAGAGAAGTAAGAAAGAGGAAGAAGTTAAAAAATACATAAAATAAGAAAATACGAAAGAAAGAAAAATAGAGGAGGAAAGAAGTTGGGGAGAAGGAGAAGGTATTTGGACGCCTCTCCTCCCGAAATTGACTTCTCTTTCGGCCACTCCTCTAATCTTTTAAGGGGCAGTAAGTAGCGGGGTTTTTTTTATTATTGTTTTTTTAAGCCCTTGAGCTGTCTCCTTTGCTGTAAAAAAAAATGGTATGTGAAGATATATTTGGAAGAAAGAGAAGAAGAATGAAGATGTCGTAGCTGGTGTTCAGTATAATCCGTATCGCTGTTAACACCACTCACGACTAATTCCTTGTAATGACTTAATCGTGTTTGTCTCAGTTTCTCCTTTATTTTTCTTTATTCCATTTCTTCCTCTTCCCTTTTTCTTCTTTCCTTTGTATCTTCTTTCTTTCCTCTCGTACCAATCTTTTTTTCTCGTTTTTCTTCTTTTTGTTTTCGTTTTTGCTTCCTTGATTGACCTTTTTTTTCTATTGTCTTTTGTTTTCCCTTTCTTTCCTTTCCTCTCGTATCAATCTTTTTTTCTCGTTTTTCTTCTTTTTGTTTTCTTTTTCGCTTCCTTGATTGACCTCTTTTTCCTGTTGTCCTTTGTTTTCCCTTTCTTTACTTTCCTCTCGTACCAATCTTTTTTTTCTCGTTTTTCTTCTTTTTGTTTTCGTTTTTGCTACCTTGCTTTTCCTCTCTTTCCTATTGTTCTTTGTTTTCCCTTTCTTTCTTTTCCTCTCTTACCAATCTTTTTTTCTCGTTTTTCTTCTTTCTCTTTGTCTTCGTTTTTGCTTTCTTCTCTTTCCAATTGTTTTTTTTTTGCTTATTCTTCTTTTCTACTTTCCTATGTTTTCTTGTGTTTTTCTGTCCTTCCCATATTTTTGGCCGTTTCTCTTCTTTTTCTTTATTTTCTTTTTGTTTCCCATTTGTTATCTTCCTTTTCATTCACTATTTTTCTCCTAGCTTTCCTTCTCTTTCCTATTCCTCTTTTCTCATTTCTTCTTTCCCTTTTCTTTTATTTCTCTCTCTCGTCTTTTCTCTTCATTTCAACATCTCTTTTTTTTTCCCCCCATATAAACTGTCGAATAAAAATCACCTTTTCCTCTAAATCGGCGCAGATAAAAA
>NC_066550.1:9496894-9536894 GCF_024679095.1 Eriocheir sinensis | reverse complement strand
CAGCCGCCTCTGAGATGGAAACAGCGTACGATTTTCACCCAATAACCCAAATATATATCGAAAAAAAAATCTTCAGGAGGAGGAGGAAGAGGAGTAGCAGTAGGAGGAGGAGGAGGAGGAGGAGGAGTAGGAGGAGGAGGAGGAGGAAGAAGAGGAGACAGAGGGAAGGAAGAGTTGCCAATAGTGAGCGAAGATTGATTTGAAAAAGAAAAAGGAGTAAAAAAAGAATAAGGAGAAAAAGAAAGCAATCTTGGCCAAAAAATATTATCGAAACCTGCTCCTCCTGAGACTTTCAATTCTTTCAACATTAACCGACTAAATCAACTAAACAGAAATCAACCGAGTCTGCGTTTTATTTTGTGCCAAGAACGTAAATGACTGCCGTGAGGAGAACACAAAACTCTGCGGTCTGGACTCAGCGGATTTCAATACCGTCACTTATAATCATCAGGAATAAATATTGAATAAACATATTTTTACAAGTATAAATATTGAATAAACATATTTTTACAAGTATAAATATTGAATAAACATATTTTTACAAGTATAAATATTGAATAAACATATTTTTACAAGTATAAATATTGAATAAACATATTTTTACAAGTATAAATATTGAATAAACATATTTTTACAAGTATAAATATTGAATAAACATTTTTACAAGTATAAATATTGAATAAACATATTTTTACAAGCATAAATATTGAATAAACATATTTTTACAAGTATAAATATTGAATAAACATTTTTACAAGTATAAATATTGAATAAACATTTTTACAAGTATAAATATTGAATAAACATATTTTTACAAGTATAAATATTGAATAAACATATTTTTACAGGTATAAATATTGAATAAACATATTTTTACAAGTATAAATATTGAATAAACATATTTTTACAAGTATAAATATTGAATAAACATATTTTTACAAGTATAAATATTGAATAAACATTTTTACAAGTATAAATATTGAATAAACATTTTTACAAGTATAAATATTGAATAAACATATTTTTACAAGTATAAATATTGAATAAACATTTTTACAAGTATAAATATTGAATAAACATATTTTTACAAGTATAAATATTGAATAAACATTTTACAAGTATAAATATTGAATAAACATTTTTACAAGTATAAATATTGAATAAACATATTTTTACAAGTATAAATATTGAATAAACATTTTTACAAGTATAAATATTGAATAAACATATTTTTACAAGTATAAATATTGAATAAACATTTTTACAAGTATAAATATTGAATAAACATATTTTTACAAGTATAAATATTGAATAAACATATTTTTACAAGTATAAATATTGAATAAACATATTTTTACAAGTATAAATATTGAATAAACATATTTTTACAGGTATAAATATTGAATAAACATATTTTTACAAGTATAAATATTGAATAAACATTTTTACAAGTATAAATATTGAATAAACATATTTTTACAAGTATAAATATTGAATAAACATATTTTTACAAGTATAAATATTGAATAAACATATTTTTACAAGTATAAATATTGAATAAACATTTTTACAAGTATAAATATTGAATAAACATATTTTTACAAGTATAAATATTGAATAAACATTTTTACAAGTCTAAATATTGAATAAACATATTTTTACAAGCATAAATATTGAATAAACATATTTTTACAAGCATAAATATTGAATAAACATATTTTTACAAGTATAAATATTGAATAAACATATTTTTACAAGTATAAATATTGAATAAAAATTTTTACAATTATAAATATTTAATAAAAAAATTACAAGTATAAATATTGAATAAACATATTTTACAAGTATAAATATTGAATAAACATATTTTTACAAGTATAAATATTGAATAAACATATTTTTACAAGTATAAATATTGAATAAACATATTTTTACAAGCATAAATATTGAATAAACATATTTTTATAAGTATAAATATTGAATAAACATTTTTACAAGTATAAATATTGAATAAACATATTTTTACAAGCATAAATATTGAATAAACATATTTTTACAAGTATAAATATTGAATAAACATATTTTTACAAGTATAAATATTGAATAAACATTTTTACAAGTATAAATATTGAATAAACATATTTTTACAAGTATAAATATTGAATAAACATTTTTACAAGTATAAATATTGAATAAACATATTTTTACAAGTATAAATATTGAATAAACATATTTTTACAAGCATAAATATTGAATAAACATATTTGTGGTCTAAGATAATCACTTTTTTGTTATCAATTAGGTTAGATAATGGAATGTGGGGTGAAAATGCTCGCTCAGATAAGAAATGTATGGTGAAAATGTTTGCTGAGATAAGGGAAAGCATGGTGGTATATCAACATCAGAAACATCTATATAAATCAGTACACTTCCAACATAAGAAACATCAAGAGTAAATCGGTAGCCTTCTTCCTTCGCCCAAAACAGCACCAAGGATTTATATATTCATTGGACTCTGAGTAAAAACCACCTTCCACTAATAAGATGTATTGGGAGACTGTATATGGAAATCCCCTTCTGTATGTTGTGATCTGTATACAAAAGCTACCACAAAAACATCAGGAGTGCCAACCCTTCCCAGACAACACGTGACTCTAGGAATAGCATACATTAGTTATCTCTCTCGGTAGGGGTGAGAGAAGAGGAAAGACTTAAGAGGAGGAGGAGGAGGAGGAGGAGGACCAAAAGAAGAAGTAGGGGAAAAAGAAGGAGTAGGAGGAGTATTAAAAGGAGGAGAATATAAAGAAAAGAAGGAAAAGGGAACAGGAACGAAAGAAGAAGAGGAGGAGGAGGAACAAAAGAAGAAGAAAGAGGAAAAGAAAGGAGGAGGAGCGAAAGAAAGAGGAGGAGAATATAGATAAGGAAAAGAAGGAAAAGAGAACAGGGAAATCAAGAAGTTAAATAAAAGAAAGTCGTGTCTTGCATGGTCGCTGTGTTGTGTGAATACTGACGTCAACTGGCTTTAGAAACTCTGCCGAATGACCCAACTGAGAAAGCGTGAGAGAGAGAGAGACCGAGTGAGTGTGACAGGAGGAGAGTGGAACAGGGAAGGGAGAGTGAGGGAAAGGAAGGGAGGAGGAAATGAAGGGGTGATGGAGGAGAGGGGAAGGGAAGGTAAGGTAGGAGGAAATGAAGGGGTGATGGAGGAGAGGGGAAGGGAAGGGAAGGGAGGAGGAAATGAAGAGGTGATGGAGGAGAGGGGAAGGGAAGGGGAAAGGAGGAGGAGGAGGAGGAAATGAAGGGGTGATGGAGGAGAGGAAGAGAGATGGGAGGGGAGATTGTGGGAGGGAAAATGTTAAAGAGAGGGAGGGAAAGTGTGGAAGAGAGAGAGAGAGAGAGAGAAGGGATGATCTGAGGTGAATTCTTCATTTTATACTCTCTCTCTCTCTCTCTCTCTCTCTCCCCTTTACTGTTTTCCCACAGTCTTTCATGGTTTATCTAATCTGATGTTTGCTCTCTCTCTCTCTCTCTCTCTCTCTCTCTCTCTCTCTCTCTCTCTCTCTTACCTGTCCCATACAAGGTTAATGAGCGTACGTGATTAATTAACCAAGCAATAGGTGAGTCAGTGAGGGTGAACAGGTGAACACACACACACACACACACACACACACACACACACACACACACACACACACACACACGTACACACAGTTGGGGAAGGGAAGGGTGGAGGGAAAAAAAAGGTGAATTAAATTATTATGTTAAAATAAATTGGTTGTGGGGAGTTGCTCGAGGCTGTCTTGTAATTAACGTGGGGGACGAGGAGGAGGAGGAGGAGGAGGAGGAGGAGGAGGAGGAGGAGGAGGAGGAGGAGATGTATAATGGTAGTGTTAGGAGATAGAAGAAGGAAGAGAGAAAATGTATAGGAAAGGAAATGAAAAAAGAAGAAAGAAGATAGAAAACGGGAAAGACGAGAGAAAAGGAGGAAGAAGAGTAGAAAAGAAGGAGGAGGAGGTGAATATGGGAAAGAAAGAAAATTAAAAGAAGTAAATAGAGGAGATAATATAATAAAAGAAAGTAGAGAAGAAAAGGAATACCAATACCAATAATACTAACAGCTGAAACATAATACGAATGCGAATGAGATTAATACGATAAAGATGATGAAGGAAGGGGAGAGACAAAGAAGAAGAAATACAACGAACATTAGAAAGATTGACGAAGAGGAGGAGGAGGAGGAGGAAGAGGAGGAAGAGGAGGAACTGAAGAGGAGGAGGAAGAGGAAGAGGATGAGGAGTGGAGATTCAAGTGGTGATGATGCTGGTGGTGGTGGTGGTGGTGGTGGAGGAGGTGGTGGTGGTGATGGTGGTGGATTATAGGAGTTAACTACCTCTCGTTAGTGAAGCCGAGTGGAATAACAAGACAGAGACGAACACAGACAGACAGACACACAGAACAGCGGAAGACAGCAAGACACCTCGGGGCACACACACACACACACACACACACACACACACACACACAAACACACACACACACGCTTGATAAGGCTTTGGTAGAGGTTGTTTTGTTAGTATTTCCTTGGGTAGTTTTCTGTTAAGTCTCGTAGTAATGGTTAATATCTTTTTATTTATCTATACGAATCTATTAATATGTCTATCTAACTTTCTATCTATCTACAAATTGGTGTCTGGAAGGGGTTAATACTTTCCCAAATAGCAATAGTAATAATAATAATAATAATAATAATAATAATAATAATAATGTGACAATTATCATAAACATTCCTTCCTCTATCTCACTTTTTTCCTCTTCTTCTTTGTTACTTCTCATTTATCCTCTTTTCCTTCCTTTCCTTCTTTTCCTCTTTCACTTCATTCTCTTTTCCTTTCTCTTCTTCCTACTCCTTTTCCTCTTCCTCCTTTTCCTCCTACTCCTATTCTTTTTATTCTACTTCTACTGCACATATCTGTCTCCGGAAATAGATAACGATTCTTATATCTCTCTATATATTTACCTAACGATTCTTACATAATTTTTATCTATCGCTCCATCCACCTATTAGTTCACTTATCCATCTATCTATCTATCTATCTATCTACCTATCTGTCTATCTGTCTTTCTTCTCAAGGAGTTAACATTTTCCCCTACAATAACAATAACAACAATATAATACTACCAGTCAACATAACCACTACCCTCCCCCCCCCCTCTTCCCTCCCCTCCCCCCCCTCCTCCCCCCCCCCAACGCCAGTACTTCCTCCCAGCTCACGGCGGGACTTTCAGGGGATCAGCGTGGAAGTCATGTTTAAATTTCCACTCTCAAGGGGAGCATGCGGGTTCTATGGGGTGAAGGGGAGGTAAGGGGGTAGGGGAAGAGAGAAGGGGTGAGGGAGGACGAGAAAGGAGGAAAGGGAGTAAGGGAGGAAAGGGGTGAGGGAGGAGGAGAAAGGAGGAAAGGGGTGAGGAAGGAGGAGAGAGGAGGAAAGGGAGTAAGGGAGGAAAGGGGTGAGGAAGGAGGAGAGAGGAGGAAAGGGGTGAGGAAGGAGGAGAGAGGAGGAAAGGGAGTAAGGGAGGAAAGGGGTGAGGAAGGAGGAGAGAGGAGGAAAGGGGTGAGGGGGGAGGAGATAAGGGAGGGGGGGGTGAGGTACTTCGGTATGGCAATGTTTTGATACTTGTGGATTGGTAGTTTTATGAATCTTTGTTTTCTTTTTTTGTTTTATTTTTTTATTGTTTTTTTGTTTGTTTTTGTTTGGTTTGATATCAAGAAAATGTTGATTCCCTGTACTTCTTTTCTTTCTCAACGTCTTTTTTTCCTATTCTTTTTATTCTTTTTATTTTCATTCTCATCCTTGTTATCATTATATATCCTTTTCTTTCTCTTTCTTTTTAGTCCTGTATAATTTTTCTCTTTCTTTCTTTTTCTTTTTTCTTTCTTCCACTTTTTCTACTTGTTTTCTTCCTCTTTTCCTTTTTTCATCCTCTATTTTTTCCAATCTTTCTTTCTCCGTGGTTTCCTTACATGCATTTTAAATCTCTCTCTCTCTCTCTCTCTCTCTCTCTCTCTCTCTCTCTCTCTCTCTCTCTCTCTCTCTCATTTTTCTCCTCTTTAGCGTTCTCTCCTCTCCTATACATCACTTTTATCACCCATACCGACTCTCTCTCTCTCTCTCTCTCTCTCTCTCTCTCTCTCTCTCTCTCTGACATCATTGTTCTACTACTACTAATACTACCACTACTACTACTACTACTACTACTACTACAACTACTACTACTACTACTACTACTACCACTACTACTACTACTACTACTACTAATACTACTACTACTACTACTATTATCTGTTTTCATGAGCTGTAAAGTTTGTCATGGGAAGTGAATGAGGAGGAGGAGGAAGATAAGGAGGAGGAGGAGGAGGAGGAGGAGGAGGAGGAGGGGGGAGAGGTCCTTTATGTACTCTTGACTCTTGATTGCTCTTTCCTCCTCTTGTCGCCTCTTGATTGCTTTGTTTGTTTGTTTGTTTGTTTGTTTTTCCTCCTTCACCGCCCTTTTCATCATCCTCTTCTTCCTCCTCCTCCTCCCATTCTTCCTCCTTTTCCTCCTTGTTTTTCCTCATCCTATTCCTTCTCCTTCTTTTTCTCTTTGTTATCTCCTATTTATCATCTTCCTTCTCCTCCTCTTCTTCCTCCTCCTTCTTCCTTTTCCTCTTTCTTACTTCTCATTTAACCTCTTTTCCTGCCTTTCCTCTTTTTCCTCTTTCATTCTCCTCTTCCTTCTCTTCTTCCTCTTCCTTCTTTTAATCTTTTTCTTCCTTCTTCTCCTATCTTTCTCTACCCTTCCCCCTTTTCCTCTTTATCACCTTCCTTTCATCCTCCTCTTCTTCCTTCTCCTCCTCCTTCTCTTTTCCCTCCTCTTCCTCTTCCTCCTTTTAATCTTTTTCTTCCTTCTGTTTTTCCCTTACCTTCTTTTCTCTACTTTTATCATCTTCCTTTCATCATCTTCCTTCTCCTCCTCCTCTTTTTCCTCCTCTTCCTCTTTGTTCCTCTTGCATCTTTATTAATCTTTGTTTCTATGGATTATTTGTTATTCCTCTTAATTTTTCTTTGTTCCTCTTTCTTTCTCTTTATAATTCTTTGTCCTAATCTTTATTCTTGATCTTCCTTGAGTTTTTTCTTTTTTTCTTTTTTTTTCTCTCCTCTTTTCTTGGTTAGTTTTCCTTCTTCTTTTCCTTCTTTTTCTTCCTTTTTATCAGATACTTCATTTTTCCAATTTACTATTTTTGTTTTCCTGTTTTCTTCTTTTCACTTTTCTTTCCTCTTGTTTTCTTCTTACTTTTAACCCTTTTTTTCTTCCTCTTTCTCTATCTCCTTTATTTCTTTATTTTTATTCCTATTTTTATTTATTCTTTCCTTAGATTCAAATAGTCATACCTTTCTTTTTCTTTATTTTCTTTCCCTTTCATATTTTCTTTATTTGCCCTTTTTCTTACTTTTCTTTTCTTTAGCTTCGTCTCTTTGTCATATGTTTTCTTTATTTTCTTTTCCTTTCATATTTTCTTTATTTTCCCTCTTTCTTTCCTTTTCTTTACCTTCGTCATAGATTTTCTTTATTTTCTTTCCTTTCATATTTTCTTTATTTTTCCTTTCTTTCTTTCCTTTTATTTTCTTTAACTTCGTCTTTTTGTCATCGGATTTTCTTGATTTTCTTTTCTTTTCATATTTTCTTTATTTTTCCTTTGTCATATATTTTCTTTATTTTCTTTTCCTTTCATATTTTCTTTATTTTCCTTCTTTCGTTCTCTCTCTTCCCTTCCAGTCTACAGTACCCTTCCTCTTCCTCCTCTTATCCCTTCCTCCTCCTCCTCCTCCTCCTCTTTCGTACTCCACTTTCTTCCCCCTCCTACTCCTCTTCCTCCTCTTCCTGCGGTCTCTTAACTCCCTTCTTTAAACTACTTATCATGCTGCCCTTGCCGCCTCCTCCTCCTTCTCCTCCTCCTCCTCCTCCTCTCATTCACTCTTCCTTCTCACACATCCTCCATCAGTCTTCCTTCCTTTTACCCAACCGGACTCGTTTCCTCCTCCTCCTCCTCCTCCTCCTCCTCCTCCTCCTCCTCCTCCTCGACTTTTCACAATGGTCACACTAAATTCACCTCCTTCAACACTCCTCCTCCTCCTCCTCCTTCTCCTCTTCCTCCTCCTCCTCCTCCTCATTACGGGTCTTGACTTGAGGAAAGAAAAAAAAAAAAAAAGCAAATTCCTCAACCACATCACGTTCGTTTTTCTCGTTTTATTTCGTTTTTTTTTCTTTATTTTTTTCTTTACTTTTTCTTCTCTCTTTCTCTTTCTTTTGAACAAGTTACTCACCTCCTCGCCGTCCCTGCTAATTCAGTGCTCTCTCTCTCTCTCTCTCTCTCTCTCTCTCTCTCTCTCTCTCTCTCTCTCTCTCTCTCTCTCTCTCTCTCTCTCTCTCTCTCTTGTTTCTCTCTCTCTCTCTCTCTCTCTCTCTCTCTCTCTCTCTCTCTCTCTCTCTCTCTCTCTCTCTCTCTCTCTCTCTTTTTCTCTTTTATAACAGGCATTCCGTTACTTGATTCTCTCTCTCTCTCTCTCTCTCTCTCTCTCTCTCTCTCTCTCTCTCTCTCTCTCTCTCTCTCTCTCTCTCTCTCTCTCTCTCTCTCTCTCTTCTTTTTTCTCTTTTATAACAGGCATTCCGTTACTTGATTCTCTCTCTCTCTCTCTCTCTCTCTCTCTCTCTCTCTCTCTCTCTCTCTCTCTCTCTCTCTCTCTCTCTCTCTCTCTCAATCCCTCCCCCATCTAGAGACCGAAGAACAGAACCGTGTAATCTAAGAAAGGTGGATTTGCAGGTAAAGATAATCACTGAGGCGGTACAGGTAAGGAAGTGATTATATTTTGGCCTTGTGGATTAATGCTTGCTGAGTTTTTCCTTATTCCTATACAGGTGGAAGGAAGGAAGGAACCGTGTAATTAGAGAAAGGTGAAATTGCAGGTAAACGTAAATTACTAAAGCTGGCAAAGGTGGACGACTAATTAGTGTTGTTATTATGGTGTTTATTTTTATTCCAATGCAGGTGGACGGAAGGAAAGAACCGGGTTATTAAGGAAAGGTGAGTGGACAGGTAAAAAGGTAACCAGTGGAACATTAAAAGTGGAGAACTGGTTACTATTTGGTCTTGTGGGTTGAAAATTTTGATGTTTTTTTCTATTCTTATACAACAGAAAGGTGTGAAAGAACCGGATAATTAAGGAAAGATGAATGGACAGGTAAGGGAAATCAATGGAGCGGTACAGCAAAGGGACTGATTATAATTTGGTTCCAATGGTTGAAGATTACTTACTTTATTTTTATTACTATACCAATAGAAGGAAAAAAAAGAGAAAGTGTAATTAAGGAAAGGTGAAATGGCAGGTAAAGGTGATCATTGAGGCGGTAAAGGTGGAAGGCTGATTATAATTTGGTCTTGTGGATTAATGATTACTTAGTTTACTTTTATTTCTATACACCTGGAAGGGAAAAAAGGTATAATTAAAGAAAGGTGAATTCGCAGGTAAGGGAAATCAATGGTGGGGGGTACAGCAAAGGGACTGATTATAATTTGGTCTTGTGGATTAATGATTGCTTAGTTTACTTTTATTTCTATACACCTGGGAGGGAAAAAAAGGTATGATTAAAGAAAGATGAATGAACAGGTAAGGGAAATCAATGGTGGGGGGTACAGCAAAGGGACTGATTATAATTTGGTCTTGTGGATTAATGATTATTTAGTTTACTTTTATCTCTATACACCTGGAAGGGAAAATAAAGGTATAATTAAAAAAGGTGAATCCGCAGGTAAAGGAAATCAATGGAGCGGTACAGCTAAGAGATTGATTATAATTTCCTCTTGCTGGTTGACGATATTATTATTTTTAAAGCACCGAAAGGAAAAAGAGAAAAAGAAGAGAGAAGAAAGTAGCAATGTAAATCTGCAGGTCAAGGTAATTAACTAAACGGTAAAGGTGTGGAACTAATTAATTCGTCTCGTTACCTGACAACATTAACCTGTCGCTGCGGTGTTAAGGACGGGGACTCAGGTAACCGTTTAGCTGATAAGGCGACGCGACAGGTGAAGGTAATCAGAGAGAGAGAGAGAGAGAGAGAGAGAGAGAGAGAGAGAGAGAGCATGTTATATTTTTTTTCCCTCTGTCTTTTACGTGTTTTTTTTAATATCTGTCCGCCATTATTTAAGAGTTAACGGGGAAGAAACTTATTTATTATTTTATCATCTTTCCTTTATCTTGTATCTTCCACTTTGTTTGTTTGTCTTAAAGGACTGATGATAATGTGGTCTTGCTGGATAAAGATTGGATTATTTTTTACACCGCCCCGAAAAGAAGGAAAGAAAAGGAAGAAAGAAAGTAGAAAGGTAATTTGGCAGGTAAATGTAAATAAGTAAACGGTAAAAGTGTAAAAAAAAAGAAGAAAGTAGAAAGTAGAGATATAAATCGGAAAGTAAATGTAAATAACTGACCTATAAAAGAGTGAGGAAAGGAAGGACAGGATAGGGATGAAAGGATAGGAAGAAAGAGAGAAAGGAAGGAAGGAGGGGATGGGAAAGGAACACAGGATAGGGAAGGAAAGAATAGGAAAAGAGAAAGGAAAGGAAAAAAGGGGATAGGAAAGGAAGGGCAGCATAGGGAAGGAAAAAATAGGAAAAGAGTAAGGAAAGGAAGGAAAGGACAGGAAAGGAACACAGGATACGGAAGGAAAGAATAGGAAAAAAGAGAGAAAGGAAAGGAAAGAAGGAAGGAAAGAGAGGATAGAAAAGGAACACAGGATAGGGAAGGAAAGAATAGGAAAGAGAGAAAAGGAAGGAAAGAGAGGATAGGAAAGTAAAGGATAGGAAGAAAGAGAGAAAGGAAGGGAGATAAGAAGGAAGGAATAGAAAAGAATAAAAACGGACATGAGATAATGAGATAAAAGAGAAATGAAATATGAAGAAGGAAGGGAAGAAAGGATAGGAATAAATAGGAATAAATAGGAATAAAATAAATAGGAATAAAAAGGAAGGATATAAAGATTAGTGATAGGGCGACTCCACAGGTGAAGGTAAACAGATAAGGTGAACACAAACAGGTAATTACTTGTTCTTATCTTCAGGTGAGAGATTTTTTTTTCCGTTATCTTTTATCTTTCTCTATCCTGGTCTGTCTTTCTCGTTTGTTAGCAGATAGAAAAAGAGAACGGAGGACATTTTAGTAACTATCTTTTTGTTATTTTCTTCTTCGTTCTTGTTATTTGTCTTTATCATAAGTTGACAAGCATTTCTTCATTTATGTTTTTTTTTATCTCTTAATTTTCTCTTATTCCTCTTCGTCTCTCTCACTATTTAATTCTTTCTTTCTTTCCTTCTCTTGCTTATTTTCCGTCTTTCCTTCTTTCTTTCATTTAATCTGTCTTTCTGTCTTTTCTTTCTTTCTATCTTCGTCTTTCTTATTTATCTATCGCCTCTAATCTATCATTCTCTTCTTCATCAGCTTCCTCTATCTTCCTTCCTTTCCTTCCTTCTCTTTCTTATTTTCCGTCTTTCCTTCTTTCTTTCATTTAATCTGTCTTTCTGTCTTTTCTTTCTTTCTATCTTTGTCTTTCTTATTTATCTATCGCCTCTAATCTATCATTCTCTTCTTCATCAGCTTCCTCTATCTCCCTTCCTTTCTTTCTCTTTCTCTTTCTTATTTTCCCTCTTTCTTTCTTTCTTTCATTTAATCTGTCTTTCTGTCTTTTCTTTCTTTCTATCTTCGTCTTTCTTATTTATCTATCGCCTCTAATCTATCATTCTCTTCTTCATCAGCTTCCTCTATCTCCCTTCCTTCCTTTCTCTTTCTCTTTCTTATTTTCCCTCTTTCTTTCTTTCTTTCATGTAATCTGTCTTTCTGTCTTTTCTTTCTTTCTATCTTCGTCTTTCTTATTTATCTATCGCCTCTAATCTATCATTCTCTTCTTCATCAGCTTCCTCTATCTTCCTTCCTTTCCTTCCTTCTCTTTCTTATTTTCCCTCTTTCCTTCTTTCTTTCATTTAATCTGTCTTTCTGTTTTTTCTTTCTAACTGTCATCGTCTTTCTTGTTTATCTATCGCCTTCTCTTATCTATCGTCCTCTTCATCATCTTCCTCTATCTCCTTCTCTTTCTTTCTTTCTTTCTCTTTCTTGCTTTCTCTCTCTCCTTCTTTCTTTCACTTTTCAGTCTTTCTTTCTAACCATTCATCATCACTTTATAGTCATCGTCTTTCTTATTTATCTATCATTTTCCATACCATCATTTTCCTCTATCTCCCTTTCTTTCTTATTTTCTCTTTCCTTCTTCCGTTCATTATTTTTCTGTCTCATTTTCTTTCTTTCTAATCATTCGTCATCTTTCATAGTCATCGCCTTCTGTTAATTATTGTTCCCCTCATCCTCTTCCTCTATCTCCCTTTTAATGGCCCAAACAACCCATTAACAAAGCACTATTAACACTCTCGTAATCGGAAAAGCCATCACACACGCTCGCTTTAACAATTCCCTATCGGACCTACACAGAACATTATCATTTTTTCCCGCGTTTTCTTCGCTGATTAAATTACGTGAGTTCCCGGTGGCGATCTTTAAAGAAAACGTAATTACGGCCCGTCATTACCAGCCGCACACACACACACACACACACGCGCGCACAGACATACAGACAGACACCGGACAGACAGGTAAGGGAAAGGTGAGGTCTGTTTGTGTACACCTGGTCATCTAAACTGTTCCAAATTATACGAAAGCGAGAGTGAAGTATGATCATAACTTTCACTTTCACTCCGTTTCTTCTTTTTCCTTTCTATCTCCTTTTTCATATTCGTTCCTTCCTATCGTGTCCTTTCTTTCCCATCCTTTTCCTTCGTTTCTATATCTTTCTTTCAATCCCTGTTTCTTCTTTTTCCTTTCTATCTCCTTTTTCATATTTTCTTTCCTATCCTGTGCTTTCCTTTCCCTTTCTTTCCCTTCCTTTCCCATCTTTCACTTCCTGTTTTTTTTCCTTCCTATTTTCTTTTTCATATTCGTTTTTTCCTATCCTATCCCTTTTTCCTTCCTTTCTATATCTTTCTTTCACCTCCTGTTTCTTTTTTTCCCTTTCTATCTCCTTTTTCATATTCGTTTTTTCCTATCCTGTCCTTCCTTTCCCATCCCTTTTTCCTTCCTTTCTATATCTTTCTTTCATTTCCTGTTCCTTCTTTTCCCTTTCTATCTCCTTTTTCATATTCGTTTTTTCCTATCCTGTCCTTCCTTTTCCATACTTTTTCCTTCCTTTCTATATCTTTTTTTCACTTCCTGTTTCCTCTTTTCCCTTCTTATCTCTTTTTCTTCCTTTCTTCTCTTTTTCCAGACATTAGTATATCTCTTTTCTCTCTCTCTCTTCCTATTCTCTCCTATTCCTTCTTTCTTATCCCGTATCCTATCTTTCTTTTCCATCTTAAAGTGCAACAAAATTATCTAACTCTCTTTCTGTTCTTTTTTTTTCCTTTCCTATTTCTTCTTATTCCTTTTTATTTCTCTTTCTGCATGTCCTTCCCTATCCTTTCTTTCCCTGTTTTCCCTATCTCATTTATCTTTTATCTCATCACTCATTGTTCATTTTATTCCTTTCTATCCCTTCCTATTCCTTCCTTCTTATCTCCCTTCCTATTTGTTTTTCCTATCTTTTCCTTCCTATCCTGTCCTTCTTTTCCTCCTCCTCTCTTTCCTTACTTTTCTCTATCTCATTTCTCTTTTATCTCCTTACTTTATACCCCTTTTCATTCCTTTCTATCCTTTCTTATTATTCTTTCTTCATATCTCTCTTTTTTTCATATTCTTTCCTTCCTTTCCTTTCCTTCATATCTCATTCTCCTTTTTATTTATTTCTTTTGCTTCTTATTTCTTTTTTTCATATTCCTTCCTTCATATCCCATTATTATCTCTCTATCTTTTCCTTCTTTCTTCCGTTCCTTCTTTGTTCTTACTTTCAATCTTTCTTCTTATCTGTCTTATTGCCCAACATATCCTTATCTTCATATCACCTTCACAACCCCTTCATATCCCTCTCCTTATCTCCTCCTCCTCCTCCTTCCTCTCCTTCGCCACTACCGTCTTTTATTATGTGGTCTGGGTCTGGGTCTTCACGTCTTGCTAAGTTGGTAACAGTGATGAAGGCGGTCACAACACTTCACTCTATGGCCCTTAAACCTAACCTTCTTCTTTTTCCATTTTGCTTTCTCGTTTTCATTTTTTTGTTTTATTTTTTCATCATTTATTTTTCCTTCTTTTTTTTTCACTCCCAAGCTGGTAACAGTGATAAAGGCGGTCACAACACTACACTCAGTGGCCCTTAAACCTAACCTTCTTCTTTTTCCTTTTTGGTTTCTCGTTTTCATTTCTTTTTTGTTTTATTTTTTATCACTTATTTTTCCTTTTATTTTTCCTTGTTTTTTTATCGTGTTCCTCCTCTTTTTTTCAATTTCTCGTTTATTATTATTTTCGTTTTCATTTTCTTTTCATTTAATTTTCATACTTTTTCATTTTCCATTTTCTCTTACCTTTTCATTTTCCATTTTTTTGCCATTTTTTCTGTTCTTATTCCTTTCCTTTTCCCTTCCTTTTCTTTTCAATTTTCTTTTACCTTTTTTTATCCTTTTCGTTTTCTTCCATTATTTTATCATCATTGTTATATTTTTTTATCTTATTGTTCTTGTTATTCTTCTTTATCTTTTCTTTTTACTTCTTTTTCTTCGTTTTTTTTCTTTTTCCTTTCCTTTTTTCATATTCTTTTTCCTTTTCCTTCTCTTTTTTATTTCTTCTAAATCTTTTTCTTCTTTTTCGTCTTTTTTTTCTTTTCATTTACCTCTTTCTTCATCATTATCATCATCATCTTCATCTTATAGTTCTTGTTCTGCTTCTTCTTCTTCTTCTTCTTCTTCTTCTTCTTCTTCTTCTTCTTCTTCTTCTCCTTTCCTTCTTCTCTTTGTTGGGAGTTTGATATCTCTCTTTTACTTCAGTGCTCTCTCTCTCTCTCTCTCTCTCTCTCTCTCTCTCTCTCTCTCTCTCTCTCTCTCTCTCTCTCAAGCGTGAAAATTCAGTTGTTAATTACGAGCTTCTGCAGTGGAGTGAGAGAGAGGGGGATAAACACGAGACGACAGAAAACAAAAACAATAAAGAAAGAAAGAAAGAAAGAAAGAAAAAATAAATGCGTCATAATAAAACTTCAACATCTCACTGACCTCCTCCTCCTCCTCCTCCTCCTCCTCTTCCTCCTCCTCCTGCTCCTCCTCTTCCTCCTCCTCCTCCTCCAAAGTTAAAGCGACTAATGGTTCCTCAGTCACTAATCTTCCTTCTGAAATAGTAGAGGAGGAGGAGGAGGAAGAGATGTGGAGAGAGAGAGAGAGAGAGAGAGAGAGAGAGAGAGCGAGAGAGAGAGATTAACTGCTTTACTTTTACTTACAATCCGTCTTTCAACCTCCTCCTCCTCCTCCTCCTCCTCCTCTTGTATTATGTCCTACCCACGTCTTCCTCCTCTTCATACATCACTCTCTCTCTCTCTCTCTCTCTCTCTCTCTCTCTCTCTCTCTCTCTCTCTCTCTCTCTCTCTCTCTCTCTCTCTCGTAAGCTCTCATACCTCTCCCTGACAGTAACTTTCCTCCTTCTCTCCCTCCCTCCTTCCCTCCCTTCTCTCCCTCCTTCCTCAAGTCTTTCTCCTCCATTTAATATATTCTCTTTTTGCCGTTTTTCTCTCCCCCTCTCTTCTCTTCTCTCCTCTTTTCAACTCGCTGCCTTCCTTCCTCCTCTTCTTTCCTCTCCTTGCTCTCCATACAAAACTCTTTCCTTCCTCCTTTCTCTCCCTTTTCCTCTCTCTTTCTTTCCTCCCTTCCTTCTCATTCGTCATTCATCTCCCTTGCCTCCTTCTTCCTTCCCATTCCTTCCTTTCCTCTCTCTGCAATACCTCCTGGCCTTCCTTCCTTCCTTTCTTTCCTCTTCCTTCCTTACTTCACTTTCCTTCCTCCCTTTTCACTTCTTCCTTATTCTTTCCATTTTTCTCTCTCTTTCTCTCTCCTGTTCTTTGTTTCTTTCTATTCTCCTTATTTCCTTGAGGCTGTTTATTTGTTCTCTCCTTCCTCTTCTTTCATTCGTTAATCTTTCTTTCTATACTTTCCTTTTTCTCTCTTCCTTCCTTTCTTCTTTTGTGTCATCTCCTTCCTTTCCTTTCCTTTGCCTGTCTTTCTTCCGTTCCTTTCATTTCCTTTATCAAAATTTTCTCTTCTATTCTTGTCTCGTTCTTTCTTTCCTCTCCTTTATCCCTTTTTTCTCCTTCTTTATCTGTGTGTTACTTTCTTTCCTCTCAGTTATCCATCTTTCCTCCTTCCATCTCTGTGTCCTTTCTCTCCTTCGTTTCCTTCGCTTCTCTTCCTTCCGTTCACTTTCCCTTCCTATATTCAGGGTCCAGAAGGATGCCATGTGTTTTTCTCTTCCTATCCTTTCAGTTATCACTCTTTCCTCCTTCCATCTCTGTGTCCTTTCTCTCCTTCGTTTCCTTCGCTTCTCTTCCTTCCGTTCACTTTCCCTTTCTATATTCAGGGTCCAGAAGGATGCTGCAGGAAGTCAGACAGCCGGACAGACAACCTACACGTGGCGGCTCCTGGGTGTGAGTTATCCAGCAACTTCCCCGCCCATCCATAAAGCTGTCAAGCCTCTGTTTAAAACTTCGGGGAGCGTTTGCAGCACCTTCACACTCTCTGCTTCATCTCGCTCAACACGCCCTCCACCTCTTGCTCCCTTCATCTCTTCCACTCGAACTCCACTCTATTCGTGAGCCCAAAATCCATATATAAAAGAAAGAATAATAAAAGAGAGAGGAAAGAAAAAACTGGGTCCTCTTTCGTCTGCAGTGCGGGTCTGTTTTTATTACTTTGGTCTTGTGTTCTTTTTTTTGTACTCATATTTTTTTTCCACCCTCTTAATGAACCAAAATCCTTAAGGCCCTCACTCGCCTGTTTTGCTATTTTGCTTTATTTTGTGGTATTTTTCTTTAAAGTTTCAGTGTTAGGTTAAGGAATACGCGTCCAATTTTAACTTTGCATTCGTTAGTATTTTGCTCTTCTTTGTGGTATTTTTTATTTTATTTGTGTTAGTTTAAAGAATACGCGTCTAATGTTATCTTTGCCTGTGTTACGATTCGGTTTTCTTTACTTATTGCACTGCTTACCTTTGCGTTTTGCTTTCCTTTGTTTTAGTTTCCGTGTTAAAGAAACGTCCGTGTCTATAGTTTTAATTCAGTTTGTTTTTTTCTATTTTCCTTATTTCCTTGAGGCTGTTTATTTGTTGTCTCCTTCGTGTTCTTTCTTTCTATACTTTCCTTTGTTCCTCTTCTCTCCTTTCTTCTTTGTGTCACCTCCTTCGTTTCCTTTCCTTTCCTCTCTTTCTTCATTTCCCTTCCTTTCCTTTATCATATTTTCTCTTTTTTTCTCGTTTCGCCTTTATTTTCCTTCGCCTCGCTCTTTCTTTCCTTCCTTTTATCCCTCTTTTCTCCTTCCTTTCCTTTCCTTTGCCTCTCTTTCTTCATTTCCTTTCCTTTATCAATCTTTTCTCCCTTTTCTTGTCTCGCCTTTATTTTCCTTCGCCTCGCTCTTTCTTTCCTTTCTTTTATCCCTCTTTTCTCCTTCCTTTCCTTTCCTTTGCTTCTTTTTCTTCCTTTCCTTTCCTTTATCAATCTTTTCTCCTTTTTTTTCTCGTCTCGCCTTTATTTTCCTTCGCCTCGTTCTTTCTTTCCTTTCTTTTATCCCTCTTTTCTCCTTCCTTAACTTTCCTTTGCCTCTTTTTCTTCCGTTCCTTTCCTTTCCTTTATCAATATTTTCTCCCTTTTCTTGTCTCGCCTTTATTTTCCTTCGCCTCGTTCTTTCTTTCCTTTCTGTTATCCCTCTTTTCTCCTTCTTTTCCTTTCCTTAGGCTCTCGTTCTTCTTTTCCCTTCCTTTCCTTTATCAATATTTTCTCTTTTTTTCTTGTCTCGCCTTTATTTTCCTTCGCCTCGCTTTTTCCTTCCTTCCTTTTATCCCTCTTTTATCCTTTTTTTATAATTCCAATATTTTCAACGCCATTTCTTTTTTAATTTGTCTTATACTTTCTCTCATTTTACGAAGCAGTTGAAGGTGTCTCTAATTATAGCTTATCTTTCTTGTTTATTTTCTTTATAAATCCACTTTTTCTTAACACATTTATCTTATTCAATGGTGTCTGTCATCTACCCCGGGTCTCAGTTTTTTGTTCTTGTAACCCTCAAAGTCTCAAATTACCTTCTCTTCATACTTTTATAAACTCATCTTCTTAATACAAGATCTTATTAATTTTAAGTGTTTCTCATTTAAATAGAGTTCCCGTTTTCTAATTTCGCCTCCCTGTCAGGAATATCACTTTCTAGAGCGTCTTTTTATTTTCTCTCTTCATCCTTTTATATACTCATCTTTTTTAATACAAGATCTTATTAATTTTAAGTGTTTCTCATTTAAATAGAGTTCCCGTTTTCTAATTTCGCCTCCCTGTCAGGAATATCACTTTCTAGAGCGTCTTTTTATTTCCTCTCTTCATCCTTTACAATACTCATCTTTTAAATACAAGATTTTATTAATTTTAAGTGTTTTTCATTTAAATAGAGTTCCCGTTTTCTAATTTCGCCTCCCTGTCAGGAATATCACTTTCTAGAGCGTCTTTTTATTTTCTCTCTTCATCCTTTTATATACTCACCTTTTTTAATACAAGATCTTATTAATTTTAAGTGTTTTTCATTTAAATAGAGTTCCCGTTTTCTAATTTTGCCTCCCACTTTTCAGAGCGTCTCAAGCTTCTCTCTTCTTCCTTTTATCAATACTCCTTTATAACACAATTTTCTTATAAAATAGTTTGACGTGGATAACCGGTTTCCATTTTCTGATTCCGCCTCGCTGTGGGGATTATTTTCTCACATTTCCCGGGTAGTTGAAAGTTCACCTCTAAATTTAGCGTCTCTTCCATTCTTGCATAAATCTAACTTACCACAATTTTGTATTCATAGTTCGTCATGTAATCTAGGGTCTTCATTTTCTGGTCACGCTTCTATAAAGAATGCCACTGTTCATTTCCCACGCAGGTTATAAGTGCATCAGAACACCTCTCCTCCCGAAATTGACCTCTCTTTTAGCCACTCCTCAGAACGCTTTTTATAGCAGTGAGCAGCGGGCTTTTTTTTCCATTATTCTTTCCTTTTTTTGCGTGTGTCCTTGAGCTGTTTCCTCTGCTGTTAAAAAAAAATATTAATTACTTCTTCCCTTTCCAACCATTTCTAAATCCTTGGCTTGGCTTTGCTTGACGAAGTGGGGTCGCCAAGCGCTTTTCCTGGAGTCGCCAAGACCTCAAAATATCCAACATGGTGTTATTTTGTTATAATAACACATATACAACTAAACTAGTGGGGTCGCGGTCGTGTCTAATGATTGGGGTCGCCTGAAAAAAAGGTTGGGAACTAAGGTCTCCTTTTCTTAATCACGTTTGTTACTTCCCACACAACTTACTCCTGCGCCACTGATTGCTTCTCCTCTTTACATCCTTCTCAATTATCTATCTTATTTTGGCACAATTTCTTATTTTATCAAGTCTGCTATTCATCTCAGGTCCCCATGTTCTGATCTCGTCTACCTCTAAGGCAGGGGTTCCCACCCTGGGCTACATGTACCCCCAGTGGTACATTTGCACTTTTCAGGGAGAATAACCACTACTGTACAATAAATCTGCATTCAAATTGCACAGTGTCGTGTTTTTTGCTTCAATTTCCTCATTTTAGTAAGCAAAACTGTTATTTAGATTATATCGTCAGGCTACACATACAGATTTCATTACAAAATAATATCAAAATATTACAATTTTATCGTTTTTTATCCTGAATTTTTAGGGGTACACGGGAACCTATAAAAATGCCCAAGGGGTACAGAGGAACAAAAAGGTTGGGAGCGCTGCTCTAAGGAGTATATATCTTTTTAACTTCCCGAGGTAATTGAACGCACGTGTCTCTTAATTAGTTTATCTCGTTTTCATCCAGTATTAAATTTCACCTTTTTTTAACAATTTTGTATTCAGTAGTGTTTGTTATCTATTTCCCTTTTTCTTTTTCTGATCCTCGTCCTTGTAAGCCTGTAAAGATTATTCAGAGTGGGCTGTTGTGAACGCTAATTAAACAAACGTACAATATAAACACCAGACAGAAAAACTCACTCATTTCTTCTCACCTTTCGTCCTTAACACTTTTACCTTAACACTTAGTCCCTTTCATCCCTCCCTCCCTTAAACATTTTCTTCCAACCATTCTTATTTTCTTCCCGTACTCTTGTCATCTTCCTTTCCCCTCCTCCTTACGTTCTTTTCTTCGTTCTTCTCACCTTTCCTTCCTCTCGACTCATTTTTTCCCCAACCATCCTCAGTTTCTTTCCCTCCTCTAGTCATCTCCCTTTCCCCGTCTCTCACTCTCGTAATCTAGTTTTCTTTCGTCATTCTTTCCTCTTCTCGCCTTTCCTTCCTTTCCGTCCTCTCCTTGCTGCACTCTTTCCATCCTTTCCTTTCCTTTCCTTTATATTTTTGTCCCGTCCACTTGTTTCTTTCTCCTTCTCGCCTTTCCTCTCTCACTCCCTCTTAATTTTTTCCAAACATCCAACTAACCATCTTTCCATCCTTCAGTCATTAAAACGTGCATGTCTTCAACGCATACCTATTCACACGGGTCCAACATTCTTCCTCTTTCTCTCCCTTCTGTTCCTCCCATATCAACTCAACCTTCTTCATTTCCCAAGGGCCATATTATTCAACATCCCGTCTCGCAAGCACACATAACTGACAAGGCTTTCGTAGGAGTTTGGGGCATTACCAGGGCTAGTTTTATGACCCTGGTGGTAGCTTGACCCTTCTTCTGTACCGTGAACCTAAAAGAAAACGCATGAGAACCCGATTGATCCCGTTTTTGGTCTTTGGAAGTAGTTGATGTGAGGGTTCAACGCGCCTGACAGCACCGCCCCACGTCCTCTGTCCCACCACCACACAGACTACCCGGCCAGCACTCCCCGGTTAAGCTCCCATTCCTGCCGCTAATCAACACATCAAGGGTCGCCGCCCCCCGGGACAGGTATTGACCTCACCTGGGCCTAATCAACACCCAGGTAATCCCCAGGAGATGAGTCACTGCTTCATAATTAGGGTCATTTTCTCAATATTTCGGGGGTAAGGTTGGTGTCAGTTATTATTATTATTATTATTATTATTATTATTATTATTATTATTATTATTATTATTATTATGGGGCGAATCAGGCAAAAGGGGGGATGGGGACACTTAGGTATTTTCAGACATTTTCATTTCCTTTCCTTTCTGCCATATTTTTTTTCTTTTTCTTTGTTTTTCTCTTTCTTTTCTTCTCCCCCCCTCTCTCTCTCTCTCTCTCTCTCTCTCTCTCTCTCTCTCTCTCTCTCTCTCTCTCTCTCTCTCTCTCTCTCTCTCTCTCTCTCTCTCTCTCTCTCTCTCTCTCTCTCTCTCATTTAAGTATTTTCAGACGCTTTCTTTTCCTTTCTTTTCCGCACTTTTCTTTTTTTTGTTTTTTCTTTCTCTCTCTCTCTCTCTCTCTCTCTCTCTCTCTCTCTCTCTCTCTCTCTCTCTCTCTCTCTCTCTCTCTCTCTCTCTCTCTCTCTCTCTCTCTCTCTCTCTCTCTCTCTCTCTCTCTCTCTCTTAAAGGTCTTCCTCCCTCCTTTCGTTCTCTCCGCCCTTATCTCTCTTAACCCTCCCTTCCTCCCTCCCTCCCTCCCTCCTTCCTTCATTTCCTCTCTCCCTCTATGATCCCTTCTTTCCTCCATCCGTATCTTTCTCTCCCTTCCTTCCTCCTTCACTATCTATATTTTTTCCACTGAACATATTCTTTCCTTCCTGCCTCCCTTACTTCATTATTTTTCAGTTATCCTTCTCTTCTTTCCTTCATATCCTTCCTACTTTCCTTCCTTCCTTCCTTTTCTCCCCATCTCTCTTTATCTACTTTCCTTCTTCTAACCTTTCCTCTCTCCCTTCCTTTGCATTATTTTCGACCGTCCTTTTCTCTCCTTCATATCCCTCCTTCCTTCCTTCCTTCCCTCTCCATCTCTCTTTACTTTCCTTCCTTCTTCTAACCTTTCCTCTCTCCCTTCCTTTGCATCATTTTTCGTCCCTCCTTCGCTTCTGTTTTCTAAGTTCTTCCTTCCTTCCTTCCCTCCTTTCTTTATTTCCTTTCTTTAATCGTCTTTTATTTCTCCTTTTTCACTTTTCTTTCCTCCCTACCTCAATCTCTTTATTATTTTTCAAACCACTTTTCTCTCTCTCTCTCTCTCTCTCTCTCTCTCTCTCTCTCTCTCTCTCTCTCTCTCTCTCTCTCTCTCTCTCTCTCTCTCTCTCTCTCTCTCTCTCTCTCTCTTTCAACCCTGTTTTATCTCACTTTTCTTCCTTTTTCCTTTTATTTCACTTCTTTTCTTTTTTTCAATCATCTATCTTTTCATTTTTCTTTATTTTTCTTTATCAACTTTATCTTGTCACTCATTTTTTTCTTTTTTTTAACTCTTTTCTCTCCTTTAAATCATTCCTCCCTTCCTCCTCTTCCTTTTCTTCATATTCCTCTTATTCTCCCTTTCTTTCAACCCTGTTTTATCACACTTTTTTTTCCTTTCTTTTCAACCATTTATCTTATTTCACTCCTATCTTTTTTTTCTTCAACTCTCTATCTTCTCATTTTTCTTTTTTTCTCTTTTTCAACTCTATCTTCTGTCATCCATTTTTCCCTTCTTTTAACTCTTTTCTCTCCTTCACATCATTCCTCCCTCCCTCCCTCCCTCCTCCCGCCTCTCCCCGTGTCAGGTGTAGCTACCACACACCTGTTGGGGGCCGCAGGTGGAGCGTTAGCTGGGCACCTGCCGCGGCCCTTCTCCTCCCTTCCCTTCCCTGAGCTTATTGATTCCCACGAGTCTTTGCTTTCTCCTTAATACTGTTTTCTTCGATTTTTTTTTTTTGTGTATTATTTGTTTTAGTTGTTGCTTTTTCTAGGTGGCTAATTTCACGTGACTTTTTTTATTTGTTTTGTTTATACTTTCTTCTGAACCCCTTTTCTTCCTCTTCCTTCTCTACCTGTGCTATTTCCTTCCCGTCCTCTCCTTTTGCGCTCCTTCTTTCATCCTTTCCTTTCCTTTCCTTTATATTCCTGTCCCGTCCTCTCCTTCCTTCACTCCTTCTTTCCATCCTTTCCTTTCCTTTCCTTTCCTTTATATTCCTTTCCCGTCCATTCCCTTTCCTTCCATCCTTCCTTTCCTTTCCTTTATATTCCTGTCCCGTCCTCTCCTTCCTGCACTCTTTCTTTCTATTCTTTCCTTTCCTTTCCTTTCCTGTCCCGTCCCTTTCCTTTCATCCTTCCTTTCCTTTCCTTTATATTCCTGTCCCGTCCTCTCCTTCCTGCACTCTTTCTTCCCATCCTTTCCTTTCATTTCCTTTTTCCATTTATTCAACCATGGACGATATTCATACCAGTAGAAGGCATTGTAAAGTTAGCTATAAAATCCCCCTTAGTTTTTCTTCCTCCCTTCCTTTCACTTCTACATTCTTTTCCCCTTCTTTTCCTTTCCTTCCTGCACTCTTTCCCTCCCTTCCAATCCTTTCTGTTTTCCTTCCTTCCTAAACCTACCTGTCTGTCTGTGCAATGAACTAACACTTGTAACACCTTGTCTCATCTTCCTGACGTAAACGAACTTGTCTGTACGTATGAGCTGCACCCACACCGCTTTGTTATGCCCCGGGGGTGAGCGCGCGGCCCCCTGTGAGTGGCACGCTTCATTTGCTGAGTGGACGGCTGTGTCACGTCTGCCTTCAGGAGTGAGACGCCCCACCACACACACACACACACACACACACACACACACACACACATACAGAGGAGCGGCGCTGTGTTATTTTCCCCTGCTGTCTTTATATATATACTATTTTGTTTTCCTTCCTTGGGTTCTTTCACTCCTTGCTTTCTTTTCTTCCCTTTTTCTAAACGCTTTCTTGATATTGTCCTTTCATTTTTTTTTTTTTGCACTTTTCTGTATCCCTTTCTTCCTTTGGTTTCGCTCTTCAGTTGTTTTATTTCCTGTTTTCTTTGTTGTTTCCTTTTCTAATCTTTTCTTTTCTTTCTTTTACTTTCCTTCAAACACTTCTTTCCTTTCTTTTCCTTCCCATACTTATTTTTGCTTTTCTTTTTCTGTCTTTTCCTTCCCTTCCAGCACTTTTCTCTTTCCTTTCTTTTCCTTCCCTTCCAGCACTTTTCTCTTTCCTTTCTTTTCCTTCCCTTCCAGCACTTTTCTCTTTCCTTTCTTTTCCTTTCTATACTTATTTTTATCTTTCCTTTCCTTTCTTTTCCTTCCCTGCCAGCACTTTTCTCTTTCCTTTCTTTTCCTTCCTATACTTAATTTTACCTTTCCTTTCCTTTCTTTTCCTTCCCGGCCAGCACTTTTGTTTCCTTTCTTTTCCTTCCTATACTTAATTTTACCTTTCCTTTCCTTTCTTTTCCTTCCCTTCCAGCACTTTTCTCTTTCCTTTCTTTTCCTTTCTATACTTATTTTTATCTTTCCTTTCCTTTCTTTTCCTTCAATGCCAGCACTTTTGTTTCCTTTCTTTTCCTTCCCGTACTTATTTTTACCTTTCCTTTCCTTTCTTTTCCTTCCCTGCCAGCACTTTTGTTTCCTTTCTTTTCCTTCCTATACTCTTTTTCCTGTTTTCATTTTTTCCTCTTTTTTTCCTCTTTTCCTTCGCCTAAACAGATTTCCTTTCGCCGTTTTATTACATTGCCATAATTTATTGCCCCGGCCTGTGCTTTATCGCTTTTCCCTCCCCTCTTCTTCCTCTCCTTCCTTTCCTCTCCTCCTCCTCCTTCCCTCTTCTTTACCCCTCTTCCTCCTTCGTTTCCCCATCTCAATTTCATTCTTCCTCTTCTTCCTTCGCTTCCCCTATTTTCTTCCCCTCTTCTCTTCCCCTTTTCCTCTTCTCTTCCCCTCTTCTTCCCTTCCTTCGCGATCTATGTTACTTTGCTCTCTCTCTCTCTCTCTCTCTCTCTCTCTCTCTCTCTCTCTCTCTCTCTCTCTCTCTCTCTCTCTCTCTCTCTCTCTCTCTCTCTCTCTCTTTTTCTCTGTGTGTGTGTGTGTGTGTGTGTGTGTGTGTGTGTGTTTCTCCATTACTTCCCTAACCTTTCGCTTTTTCTCAGGTATTGTTGACTTGCGAAGGGAGGAGGAGGAGGAGGAGGAGGAGGAAAAAGCGTTGATGAGAACAGTTAAAGATGAAAGAGCAACACGAATGAGAGAAGGAAGAAGAGGAGGAGGAGGAGGAGGAAGAAGAGGAAGAAAAAGTAAAGAGAAGGAAGGAGGAGGAGGACAAAATATGAAGAAAGCAGAACCAGTAATCAAGAGGAAAGGAAGACAGAAGAAATAAGAATAAGATGAAGAAACAGAATAAAGGAAGAAAGAGAATAGGAGGAATATGAAGAAAAGAAGAAGAGGAAGAAAAGAACAAGAACAAGATCCTAAGACAGAAACAGAGGAGGAGGAGGAGGAGGAGGAGGAGGAGGAGGAGGAGGAGGAGGAGGAGGAGGAAGCAAGTCACCGCCCTTCCCACCTCCTCTCGTCTCCCAGCTTTGAACTCGTCTTTTTCTCTCTCGTCTTTCCCTCAGTGAGTCACCTTCGCCCTCGCTCATTGCCCAGCCTGTGTGTGTGTGTGTGTGTGTGTGTGTGTGTGTATGCAAGGCGAACTGACTGACTGAATGACTGGTTGGGTGACTGAGTGGCTGACTGAATGTATATCTAACTGTCTGGCTGGGTGACTGGCTGGTTGGGTGGATGGCAGACTGACTGGCTGGCTAAATGTACATGTAACTGACTGTCTGATTCGGTGGCTGGCTTACTGGTTAGGTGGTTGACTGACTGACTGGCTGGCTCAATGAATAACTGACTGGCTGACTGTATACCTAAGTGACTGACTGACTGGCTGAATGAATAACTGACTGGCTGACTGTATACCTAAGTGACTGACTGACTGGCTGAATGAATAACTGACTGGCTGACTGTATACCTAAGTGACTGACTGACTGGCTGAATGAATAACTGACTGGCTGACTGTATACCTAAGTGACTGACTGACTGGCTGAATGAATAACTGACTGGCTGACTGTATACCTAAATGACTGACTGACTGACTGGCTGAATGAATAACTGACTGGCTGACTGTATACCTAAGTGACTGACTGACTGGCTAACTATATATCTAACTGACTTGCTGATTGGTTGGGTGGCTAGCTTACTGACTGGTTGATTGTGTGTCTAACTGACTGTATACATAACTAGCTGACTGACTGGTTGACTGGCTAATTTGGTAGGTGGGTGGTCGACTGGCTGACTGTATACCTAACTGGATGGCTGTCAGGGTTGGGAACTCTCTCTTTCACTGGCTGTCCTTGTAAGTGGCTGTCTGACTGGCTCTCTGGCTGGCTGGCTGCCCATGTGTTAGTCTGTCAGTCTGTTGTTTACTAATTCACTTCTCTTTTTTGTCTCTGTCTGTCCGGCCATGTGTTAGTCTGTCAGTCTGTTGTTTACTAATTCACTTCTCTTTTTTGTCTCAGTCTGTCCGGCCATGTGTTAGTCTGTCAGTCTGTTGTTTACTAATTCACTTCTCTTTTTTGTCTCAGTCTGTCCGGTCATGTGTTAGTCTGTCAGTCTGTTGTTTACTAATTCTTTTTTGTCTCTGTCTGTCCGGCCATGTGTTAGTCTGTCAGTCTGTTGTTTACTAATTCTTTTTTGTCTCTGTCTGTCCGGCCATGTGTTAGTCTGTCAGTCTGTTGTTTACTAATTCTTTTTTGTCTCTGTCTGTCCGGCCATGTGTTAGTCTGTCAGTCTGTTGTTTACTAATTCACTTCTCTTTTTTGTCTCAGTCTGTCCGGTCATGTGTTAGTCTGTCAGTCTGTTGTTTACTAATTCTTTTTTGTCTCAGTCTGTCCGGCCATGTGTTACTCTCACTCCGGTTGTTTCATCCGTCTGTCTGTCTGTCTGTCTGTCTGTCTGTCTGCCTCCCTCGCTGCGTCACTGTTCCTTCATCACCAGATTCTTTAATATCTTACTCCTTTCCCAGGTTTCCTCCTTAACATCATTTCCCTGTCTATCTTGTCTGTGTCTCTCGAACCACTTTTAGCTTCTCTCTCTCTCTCTCTCTCTCTCTCTCTCTCTCTCTCTCTCTCTCTCTCTCTCTCTCTCTCTCTCTCTCTCTCTCTCTCTCTCTCTCTCTCTCTCTCTCTCTCTCTCTCAAAATAGTAATTGTTGAGGCTTGTGTGTCCCTCCCCCCCCTACCCTCCCTCCCATCGCCGCCTCACACGATCATCAGCACAGACGCACCAAGGCTGTACTGATAGTCTCCCTGGAGACTATCAGTGTTATGATTATCTCCCTGGAGACTTTCAGTGCACTGAGAGCCGTGCCGAGGCTAAAGAAGAGTGTCCGCCCACCACGCCCGTGACCACCTCAGGAACAATGCCACGGCGAGGAGAGTGTGTCAGACCATCACAGCCCCTCAACACCACCACCACCACCAGCGTCATGGAGGCTGCAGGGAGGGGCGGCAGGAGACAGGTGAAGAACATGAACACTGCCGGCAGCCCTGCGGAGTGTCCAGTGTGCATGACAGGCTATGATGGCACCGTGCAGCGGCCGCGCACCCTGCCCTGCGGCCACACTGTCTGCACGCTGTGCATAGAGCAGCTGAAGGAGCAGGGCCGTGTTGCCTGCCCAGAGTGCCGCGTCAGCCACGCCGTGCCCGAGGGAGGCCAGTTCCCTGTCAGCTATGGTGTTGAGGCCCTCATAAGGATGATGAGAGACGCTGAGGTGGCAGCAGCAGCAGCAGCAGCAGCCTCGCCGCCACCCAGTGCCGGGGAAGGGGAAGGAGCAGCAGCAGCAGCAGCAGCAGCAGCAGCAGCCTCGCCGCCACCCAGTGCCGGGGAATGGGAAGGAGCAGCAGCAGCAGCAGCAGCAGCAGCAGCAGCAGCAGCCTCGCCGCCACGCAGTGCAGGGGAAGGGGAAGGAGCAGCAGCAGCAGCTGGCAAGAAGGAGTCGGCGGGTCTCTCCAAGAAAATGCGTTCCTTCCTGCAGGAACAGGAGGCCACACTTGTGGCCGCCATCACCGCCTGCCGGGAGGCTCAGTCGCAGCTGGACCAGTACCAGACGACCCTGGCAGGCTGGCGCGGGCGGCAGCAGCAGCTGGAGGACAGGCTCCTGGGACTGGTGGACCAGAGCAGGAGTGCCAGGGAGCTCCTGCAGCAGGAAGAGTCCCGTGCGGCGGCCAAGGAGGAGGAGCTGAAGAAGGGGGAGCAGGGGATGCAGGCCGCGCTGGAGACGTTGCGCACCCTTACAACAGAACAAGAAGCAGGCGTGGCGGTGACTGAAGTGTTTCGTTGTACTGGCGAGGCGGAGCAGGCGGTGGAGGAGTGCCGAGGAGGTTTTCCTGATGCCAGCACCGTCACCACCGCCAGGAAGGTGAACGAGGCATCCAGTGCAGCCCTGGAGGCTGTCCAGGCGGATCTGGAAACACTTGCTACAGAGGAGCCCAGGCCCCAGGCAGACCCAGACTCCACCGTCTTGGACAGACTGCACCTCATCTGGACAGGGAGCTTGACGGCCGAGGACCTCCGCAGCCTGACGCAGCCCGCCAGGCGCCTGCTGGAGGCTGGCCGGGTGTTTGCTGTCCATCAGGCGGAAGGTCAGCGCCGACACGCAAGAATAAGCCTTGAAGCCGGCCAGCTGTGCCTCCACGCCCTGAAGGACCTTCCCCCGCCACGGGGCGCGGCAACCCTGCAGGTGAGCGAGGTTGTGACGCCCTCCCCCCCCTGCACGGTGTTCCTGGACCTGTCCTGGCCGGGCAGCGCGCCGCGGCGGGTCCAAATCCGTCTGAGCCCCGACACCCCGCGGGGCAGACTGTTCTTACTGTTGTGCACGGGGCAGCGCGGCCCCTCCTACGTTAACACCAGGTTGTTCGGGTTGGCGAAGAAGGGGGAGGCGGGAGAGTTAGTGAAGGGCGGGGACTACGAGAGTAACGATGGTACTGGATCATGCGTCCTGCTGCCTGGCCTTGATGAGGGTGAGTACCGGAATTCATGCCGGGCGGGGGATGTGTTTGGGCTGGTGTGGACTGACCGTACCCGGGGTGAGAATGGTAAGTTTGGCATCTACACCAGAGACTGTAAGGATGGTGGTGGGTCGCCTCTTGTCTTCGGTGAGGTGGTGGACGGACTGCACGTGGTGGCCGAGGCAGCCCAACACAGGGACATTAAGGAGGTGACTGTGGCGGACTGTGGCGTGGTGTTGTGAGGGTAATGGCCACCACCACCACCACCACCACCACAGCAAGGTTATGGAGGTGACTGTGGTGGTGTTGTGAGGGTAATGGCCACCACCACCACCACCACCACAGCAAGGTTATGGAGGTGACTGTGGCGTGGTCTTGTGAGGGTAATGGCCACCACCACCACCACCACCACCACAGCAAGGTTATGGAGGTGACTGTGGCGTGGTGGTGTTGAGTAATGGCCACCACCACCACCACCACCACCACCACAGCAAGATTATGGAGGTGATTGTGGCGTGGTGTTGTGAGGGTAATGGCCACCACCACCACCACAGCAAGATTACGGAGGTGATTGTGGCGTGGTGTTGTGAGGGTAATGACCATCACCACCACCACCACCACCACCACCACAGCAAGATTATGGAGGTGATTGTGGCGTGGTGTTGTGAGGGTAATGACCACCACCACCACCACCACAGCATTCTAGTAACATCCTTAGTGATATTTTGCATGATGTTTTGTGCATTACATGAACACTTGATGTAATGTGATAATTCCTTGGGGCATCCTTGTATTATTGTATTGATTAAAAAGTCTGTCCTAACCTTGCTCAGTAAAACACGGAGCACGGAGTTTCCTGTGTTGTGGTGCGCCGTGTCGTGTACGCAACAGACAAGGCTCACTGTGTCGTTTCCTGTGCTCTGCTGTGCTGGGGAGGAAGTCTCTCTCTCTCTCTCTCTCTCTCTCTCTCTCTCTCTCTCTCTCTCTCTCTCTCTCTCTCTCTCTCTCAATGATGTGTTGCCTCTAACCTCATTAAACGCCTAATGACTCATCTTTTTGTCGCTTTTATTCTCTCTCCTTTTTCCTCCTCCTCTCTCTCTGCTCTCCGTCCACTCCTTTCTTTTCCTTCCTCTCCTTTCTCTGTTCCTCACTTTCCTTCGTTGCTCTTTTTCTCTTTCCTATTTGGTCATCTATCTTTCTCTTCCTTCAAATTCTTTTCATTCACTTTTCTACTTTTCCTTTTTATTTCCCCATTCATTACTTTTCTTTCTGCACCTTTCCTTTGCTTTCCTTTCTCTTCCTTCACTGTTCTTTCTTTCCTTTGTTTTAATTTCCTGTACTTTTCTTTCCTCTTTCCTTCCCTCACTTTTCCTCACGTCTCCTTCTTTTAACTTTTCTTCCTCTTCTAAATTTTCCTGCTCTTTTCTTTTCTCCTTTCCTCTCCTCTCTTCTTCCACCTCCTTTTCATCACTTACCACAACCACAACCCCTCCTCCTCCTCCTCCTCCTCCTCCTCCTGTCTGTCTGTCATTTATTTATCTACTTATTCTTTCATTCATTCAGTTATTTTTTAGTTTTACATTTGAACGGTTATATATTTTTTGTCTCCTGTTATTTTTATTCACTCGTCGTGTATTTTATTATTCGTTTATTTCTATTGATTCATTTAGTCGTTCCTTTATCAGCAGCGTTCGCCTCGTGGTTTCCCTTGTTCGTTTATTGTGTACGAGTTTTCCCTCCCGTGATTATTTCAATATTTATCTGTTTGTTTATCATTGTGGAATTTTCAGCCAAGTGTTTCAAAGAGGGAGTTTTTTTTCCTATTTCATGATTTGGGTTCCTCTGTTATATTGCTTCCCCTTATTACGAGTTTTCTTTGTGGGTTTTTTTTTATTCGCGTCTTTTCTTTACTGTTATTAATAGCCTTGTTTTATTAGCGGTCTCTTTTTATTTTTATTTTTGTTCGTCCTTGAGCTCCCTCCTTCACCGTGTCCGCAGAGTGAGAGGGGCTGTGTGGGTTTGCTCGTGCTGGGCGTTCGTAAAGGTAAATAACAATAATAATAATAATAATAATAATAATAATAATAAAGTTTGTATTGATTATGAAACATGAAAAAAAAAATGTACATGCCGTAAAGGAAATATACATGCTCTAAAATATAAATGTTTGCTTTTTATTTGTTTACCAGCGAATGAGGATGAATTTTCTGATACTTCTAAAAGGGAGAAAAAAATGGAGTGTTTTGAGTGTGGAAGTGAGAGAGAGAGAGAGAGAGAGAGAGAGAGAGAGAGAGAGAGAGAGAGAGAGATGGTTGAGACAGGATATATGTCATTTAGTGAGAAAAAGGATAGAAGGGATGGATAGATGGGTGAGGAAATAGACAGATAGATAGATAAATAGATAGATAGATACATAAAAACAGACATGAAGAGACAGACAGACACATACACATTAATATATACAATTACACCTTACAAAGAGTCTGTATGGAAAGTGAAAAATAAGAAAAGTTAAAAGAAAAAAAGAAGGAAAAGGAAGAACTCACAGAAACAGCCTCAGAAGTGTAGAGAGAAAAAGGAGAGAAAGAGAGAGCGCGAAAACAACATGACCGGAAAATAAGAGAAAGAAAAAGAGAAAAACAAAAAGAAAAACAACAATATGGAACGTGGAAATAAAGACAAAACACATTATGAAAAAAAAGGAAAAATAAAAAAAATTAAAAATTGGAGAAAACGAAATCACAACATATCGCGAAAATGAAACGGCGCAGAAAAGCAAAAGAAAAGTAAAATGAGGGAAAGTGAAGGAAAAGTTAAGGAAGGAAATACAAGGTTCCACGAAAAGGTACGCTATTTTTTTCTTCCTTTCTTCCTTTCTTCCGTTATCCAATATTTCCTTTTTCTTTTTTTTTCCTTTCTTTCGTTATCATACTTATTTTTATCCACTATACGCAACAGATGAAAAGTTACGCTATTTTTTTCTTCTTTTCTTCCTTTCTTCCGTTATTCAGTATTTCCTTTTTCTTTTTCTTCCTTCGTCTTTCTTCATCAAACCTATTTCTATTCTCCCTTTCTTTATCAAACGCTTCTAATTCTCTTCTCCTCCCTTCTAATTATTTTCTCTACTTTCTTTATCTATCAACTTTTATTTCCATTTTCTCGTTACTGTCTTCACTTTCCTTTCTTCCTTTCTTTATCAGACGTTCCTTTCCTATTTTTCTTCCAGTCTTCCTTTATCTCAGACTTCCATTTTCTCTTTTCTTCCTTTCTTCCTCCATCACACACAATTATTTCCCTCTCGTTTCTTCCTTCCTTTATTCACCAGTTATTTGCCTGATCTTCGTATTTGACAAGACTTCTGATTTCTTTTCCTTTCTTCCGTTTTCTCTTTCCTTCCTTTCTCCCATTTTCTCTTTTCTTCCTTTCTTCCTCCATCACACACAATTATTTCCCTTTCGTTTCTTCCTTCCTTTCTTTGCCAGTTATTTATTTGCCTGATCTTCGTATTTGACAAGACTTCTGATTTCTTTTCCATTCTCCCGTTTTTTCTTTCCTTCCTTTCTTCCATTTTCTCTTTTCTTCCTTTCTTCCTCCATCACACACAATTATTTCCTTTTCGTTTCTTCCTTCCTTTATTCACCAGTTATTTGCCTGATCTTCGTATTTGACAAGACTTCTGATTTCTTTTCCATTCTCCCGTTTTTTCTTTCCTTCCTTTCTCCCATTTTCTCTTTTCTTCCTTTCTTCCTCCATCACACACAATTATCTCCCTTTCGTTTCTTCCTTCCTTTCTTTACCAGTTATTTATTTGCCTGATCTTCGTATTTGACAAGATTTCTGATTCCTCTTCCTTTCTCCTTTTCTCTCGACAGGCACAACACAGGATCAATTAACACAGCGTCTAGCTCACCATATTTCCTTTTTCATTCACCCACAGAAACTTTCCATGTCCTCCTCCTCTTCCTCCTCTTATCTTCCTCTCCCTCCCCCTCCTACGCCCCCTTATCTCGCTCCGTCCCTCCCTTTCAACTTCCCCCTTCCCCCTTCCTATTGCTCCTTCTTCCTCCTCTTGCCTTCCTTCTCTACCCCTCCTTCCTCCCCCTTCCTCGCTCCATCCCTCCCCTCCAACTCCTCTCTTGTCTCTCCTCCCCTCCTTCCCCCTTCCTCCCCCTCCTATGCCCTCCCTTCCCCTTACCTATGTCCCCCTCCCCTTCCTTCACAAAGAAAACAAAAAAGAAAAAAAATGAAAACAAGACAAAAAAACAAGAAAAAAACATAGCCAACCTCAAAATAAACAAAAGAAACATAATAAAAAAAATCCACATAAACAAAAACAGAAGGAAACAGAACATGGAACAAATAAATAAATAAAAAATAAAAAAAACACAAAACAATAAAGCAACACAAAAACCAGGCGAGTGCAGAGAGTGTTTGAGCCCCCGGTGTTGTTTTGGCCCCGCGGCTGTCACGGGGCGCCCATAACTGTGTGTCTCCGTGTGTTAGCCGCTGAAACTCTACTCTTATTGATACTGTAGTTTTGTTTGTGTTTGTTTGCTTGTGTCCACCTGTTTGTTTGCTTCCCTGCTGTTGGTTTGTTTGTTTGTGACTGGGTTCTTTCACTCGGCCGTTCATTCATCCATTCACTTTTTTTCATTCATTCATTCAAACATTTTTTCTATTCCTCTACGTTCCTTTACTTTTTTTTCCATGTATTCATTCATCGATACATTTACTTGTTTATTCATTTATTATCCGTTCACTTATTCAGCCTCTTGTCCACTCCTTTACTTTTACAAACAACTCTATAACTCTATTTTTTTTTCATTCATTTACTTTTCCGTTCATTTATACAGTCTCTTGTCCATTCCTTTACTTATTCATACATTTCTTTATCTCTCCATTTTTTTCATTCATTTATTCAAGCATTTATTTACTTTTCTTTTACATTTAGTTTCTGCTTCATCTACTTACCGTCTATTTACTTTTTCATCCTCGCATTCAACTACTTTATTTATTTTTCAATTCATTCACTCAACCATCTATATACTATTTCATTTCTTCATTCAACCGTCTATTCCCGTTTTCTCTTCCTTTATTCAACCGTCTATTCACTTTTTTCATCCTTTCATTCATTTATTTAATTTACTTTCCAATTCATTCAGTTAACAATCTATATTCTATTCCATTTCTTCATTCAACCGTCTATTCCCAATTTCCTGTCTTTATTCAACCGTATACTTACTCTTTCATCCTTGCATTCAACTACTTCAATTACTTTCCAATTCATTCAGTCAACCATCTGTATTCTATTTCATTTCTTCATTCAACCGAGTATTCCCAATTTCCTTTCATTATTCAACCGTATATTTACTCTTTCATCCTTGCATTCAACTACTTCAATTACTTTACAATTCATTCATTCAACCATCTGCATTCCATTTCATTTCTTCATTCAACCGTCTATTCCCATTTTCCTTTCATTATTCAACCGTATATTTACTCTTTCATCCTTGCATTCAACTACTTCATATACTTTCTAAATCATTCAGTCAACCATCTGCATACTTTTCATTTCCCCATTCAACCGTCTAGTATTTCATTTCATCCTATTTCCCTTTCATTATTCAACCGTCTATTAACTCTTTCATTCCTATATTCAGATCGATTTGCAGACAGAAGGACACACCCACTAAACAATAGGAATACACACCCAAACAAATCCCCAGGCCCAACAGGATGAGGGCAAAGGGCCACAAAAATATAACGAACAAAGATCACCAACGCTTCCAGGGCAACATCAGCAAGGACAAGGTTGATGATGGGGCGAGTCTGGGCTGCCAAACACTCCCTCGGATCATTGTGGAAGAAAACGACGACAAGGAGGAATAAAGAAGGAAAGAAAGTGCGGAGAAAACTGAAGGGGATTTATGGAATGAGAGGAGGGAAGGAAGAACACGAGGAGGAGGAGGAGGAGGAGGAGGAGGGAGATGAGGAGGATAATTATATGGACAGTGAAAAATGTGATAGCTTAGAGTGAAGGTGGAAGAAATATTAAAGAGATGAAGAAAATAAACAGTGAGAGAGAGAGAGAGAGAGAGAGAGAGAGAGAGAGAGAGAGAGAGAGAGAGAGAGAGAGAGAGTATAAAACGAGATGGAAGATAAGCAATAATTTCACACACACACACACACACACACACACACACACACACACACACACACACACACACACTCACAGGTTGTTATTCAATGTAAATTCTGTGTAAATTTCATGAACGTGAGTCGGTAAGGCGGCCACTTCTAATACTTTCAAGACCTCCTCCTCCTCCTCCTCCTCCTCCTCCTCCTCCTCCTCCGGCACCAATCCTTACAAATCTGCTCCCAGTATATTCATAAGTTCTGCAAATCTCTCCTCCTCCTCCTCCTCCTCCTCTTAGACCGACTGTTTCTGGGTTTCCACTTACATAATGTCTGCAACTTTTCATTTCTCTCTCTCTCTCTCTCTCTCTCTCTCTCTCTCTCTCTCTCTCTCTCTCTCTCTCTCTCTCTCTCTCTCTACCAATCCACATCTTTTCTTCCCTTTCTTTTTCTTGGTCCAGGCGGTGAGGGAAGGAGAGGGTCGGAAGGCAAACAGGTGAGGGGAGAGAGAGAGGTAGCGGACAGGTGGAGGACAGGTGAATAATTAACGAGTATTTGCCATTAACTCAGGTGCAGGAGGTTAAAAGGGAGATATATGAGAGACGGAGAGTAAGTGCTGTAGAGAGGGTAGGAGCGGCAGTGCATTTGAATTTTGTTAGAGTAAGACAGATAGTGAGAGAGAGAGAGAGAGAGAGAGAGAGAGAGAGAGAGAGAGAGAGAGAGAGAGAGAGAGAGAGAGAGAGAGAGAGAGAGAGAGAGAGAGAGAGAGAGAGAGAGAGAGGAGAGAAATAGAAAGTAAGATAATACAGGAAAGGCATAAATGTGATAGTAAGAGAGAAAGAAAAAAAAAAGAGAAAAAGAAAGAGAGAATGAAAAAGAATTAAAAAAAAAGTAACAGGAATAAGTGTAATAATAAAAATAAGAAAGTGAAAGTTTATATGTGTGTTGATTTCCAGACGTACAGGTGAGGACAGGTAAGTCATCACCGTGCACTTAAAATTAACACAGGTGCAACAGGTAAGAGGTAGGCATGTTCAGGTAAGAAATATTGATGTAAGTGTATATGTATTAATTTATCAACGTCCAGGTACAGACAGGTAGATTATTTGTTGTTTACGTCTTGTCCTATTTATGTCTTACTGTCCAGGTTATGTATCTCTCTCTCTCTCTCTCTCTCTCTCTCTCTCTCTCTCTCTCTCTCTCTCTCTCTCTCTCTCTCTCTCTCTCTCTCTCTCTCTCTCTCTCACCTGTCTCCCCTCACTCTCCAGACCTTGTAAATCTCTCCTTCCTCCCCTCCGCTGCCTCGGCGTGTAAATATCAATACTCACTCACTCACTCTAACTCACTCACTCACTTTCAGGCAGGTGCGCTCTCTCTCTCTCTCTCTCTCTCTCTCTCTCTCTCTCTCTGTCTATCTATCTATCTATCTATCTGTCTGTTCAAGGGATGGAAATGAATAATCGATAAAGTAAGAAAAAGGAAGATTGACAGGAAATAAAAGAAACAATGAATAAAAGAAAATGACAAGAGAAAAGAATAAACCGGAAGAAATGGAAGAGAAAAGGGAACACAGCACAGTGACGAAAGAACAAAAGAAGCTCGTAAACAGAAGTGAAATAAAAGAATATATAGCAAGGAGCAACAAAGAAAATAATAAAACAACGTATAAAAAAATCCAGAGAGAAGAGAAAACCGAAAGAATAAACAGAGAAGAAAAAACGAGAACAAGGCAAAGAACAAGAGAACAAAAGAAGAACAAACACAAGTGGAGAAGAAAAATTAACGAAAAACAATAATAAGAAACATGTGAATAAGGAAGACAGCTAAAAGAGAATCCAGAAAAAGACGAAAGAAAACAAAAGAAAAGGGAATAATAAGAAAACAAAAGAGGCTCATAAATAGAAGTGGAAAAGAAGAATAAATGAAGGAGAAGAAGAGTAAGAAAAAGACACGAAAAATAACCTAAAATGAAAAGAGAAAAGCGAAATAAAACAAAAGAAAAAAGGAGATAATAAGAAAACAAAAGAGGCTCATAAATAGAAGTGGAAAAGAAGAATAAATGAAAGAGAAGAAGAGTAAAAAATAGACATGAAAAATAACCTAAAATGAAAAGAGAAAAGCGAAAAAAAAGAAAAATCGGATCACAACACAAATAAAAAAAATAAAAGAAATACATGAAAAGAAGAGGAAAAGAAAAATATATGAAGGAGAAAAGAGTAAGAAACAAGAAAAATATACCTTGCCAAATTATAGGTGGGTCTTAATATACTCCGGGAAAAAGTTCAAAACCGAATATATTAAAAGAAAAGAAGAACAAAAGAGGAAAAGGGAGACATAAAGGTGGAAAAGAAGAATATATGAAGGAGAAAAGAGAAAGAAACAAGAAAAATTATACCTTGCCAAATTATAGGTGGGTCTTAATATACTCCGGGAAAAAGATCAAACCCGAATATATTAAAAGAAAAGAAGAACAAAAGAGGAAAAGGGAGACATAAAGGTGTAGAAGAATAAATGACGAACAATTATAAAGAGAAAACGAAAAAAAAAAGGAAAAGAGGAAAAGGAAACGAGAGGAAGGTAATATTTTAAGAAAAGATTACATTCACTGCTTCGTTTAATACCAAGCTAATCCCATTAACACACACACACACACACACACACACACACACACACACACATCGAGAAAGAAGGAAAAGGAAAGAACAATTAAAAGACAGACAGACGGAAAGAAAACTAAAGAAAAAAAGAAAGTGGTAAAGAATGAAAACAAGAAAAAAATACAGAAAGAAAATAAAAGAAAGAAAACAAGAAAGAATAAATGAAGAAAGAAAAAAAAAGAAAAATGGACAAAAAAAAAGATGAATAGAAGCAAGAAAGAAAAAGAAAGAAGGAAAGAAAAATAACAGAGAGAGAGAGAGAGAGAGAGAGAGAGAGAGAGAGAGAGAGAGAGAGAGAGAGAGAGAGAGAGAGAGAGAGTGGGGAAGGGAATTAAAGAGTACAGTACTTAACTAACTCCTCCCCTCCTTAACCTCCCCTCTCTAATCCCCTTTAATACCACGCCCCACAACACACTAAATACTGGAACCTCTTTACTTTAGTCCGGGAAGGTTTTATTTCGGTTTTATTAAGAGGTTTTCACTAATTAGCTGTTCTTTTTTTTCGGGGGGGGGGGGGGGTGAATCTGGAAGTGTTTTTTTTTTTTATTGCTGTGATTTTCAACTCAGATTCTTCCTTACTTTGTTTGCCTCTATTTTTTTTTTTTATGTACTTATTCATATATGTTTGCCTTTACGTTTCTCATGATATATCAGGATTTTTTTATTTCAATTATTGTTTTCTATTTTATTATTCATGTTTATACTATTTTTTCTCTCTCTCTCTCTCTCTCTCTCTCTCTCTCTCCCCTTCCCTCTCTCTCCCTCCCCCTCTCTCCCTCTCTCCCACCCCCTCTCAATGTGCTTGTGGCTTCGTGGATACACAAGAATTATAATTAATGGCAAACTTACGCTCCAGATTATTACCAAACTTTTGAATGAAGAGGTTAAGTCCGGGATCATTTTCTATCGCTAAACAGTATTTCTCTCTCTTTTCATTTCCACGCAAGTTTCACAAAGAAGGAGAAGTATTAAGCGGGATCATTACGACAGAGGAGCTTTAGAGTTTTCGTTATACTTGAGTGTAAAGAAAAAAGAAAACTGTTTAGCTGGGCAAGAAAATTACACGTAACGTTTTTTTTTTTTTTGTGAGAGAGAGAGAGAGAGAGAGAGAGAGAGAGAGAGAGAGAGAGAGAGAGAGAGAGAGAATAATAAAATAGAAACAAAGAAAATAATAAAAACAATCAAGATATTCAGGTGTAACAGGAAAAATGAAAGATGAAAAGAGTTAATGTAGATATGTAAGATATATTAGAGAGTTAATGAAAAATGTAAGATATACTAGACAGAATTAATGAAAAATGTAAGATATATTAGAGAGAATTAATAAAAAATTTAAGATATATTAGAGAGAATTAATGAAAAATGTAAGATATATTAGAGAGAATTAATGAAAAATGTAAGATATATTAGAGAGAATTAATGAAAAATGTAAGATATATTAGAGAGAGTTAATATTAAAATGAAAGATAGATTATAGAATGTTAAAATGGAAAATATATAAGAGAGAATTTGTGTAAAAATTGAAGATATATTAGAGAGAGTTAATGTTAAAATGGAAGATAGATTATAGAATGTTAAAATGGAAAACATATAAGAGAGAATTTGTGTAAAAATGGAAGATATATCAGAGAAAGAATGAATGTTAAAACGGAAAATATATTAGATAGTTGAAATTAAATGGAAAATGTAGAGTTTTTGTAAGTTTATATATGTGTGTTGATTATTTTAGACGCACAGGTAAGGAAAGGTAGAGAGGGGACAGACGGGTGATTACTTCCCAACAAACAACGCAATCAATAAAACAATAAGGACAATCAATACAACCAATACACAACCGATAAAAAAAAAACACTCCCGCAGCTTTTCCCGGAACGAAGCCTTATCATTTTATCTATTTCTTATCTTCCTCTTTATCGTGAGCACCAAAAGCAAGGGAAAGATGGTGATAGAAGGACACATGCGAATAAATATAACAATGATAGAACTAAATAAAACAAAAACAAGTATTG
>NC_066550.1:9469394-9491894 GCF_024679095.1 Eriocheir sinensis | reverse complement strand
TAGGAGCAGCAAGTAGCGTTTTTTTATTTTTTATTATGGTTTCCTTTTTTTGTGCCCTTGAGCTGTCCCCTTTGTTGTAAAAAAAAGTAGGTCAATAGATAGATAGATTTAGATACACAGATGGAGATAATTGGCCATAGATGGATAGGTATGGATTGACGAATGGAGATGGACAGGTGAATACAAAGAGAGTTAGAAAGAAGAAGCAGAGAAAGATAGAGATAGAGAGGAGGAGAAGATGAAGAGAGAAGATGAAGATAAGCAGGAGAAAGATGGAGAGAAGAAGGAGACGATGAAGAAAATGGATAAAAATGAAGATAAAGTAGAAGAAAAATGCAGAAAAGAAGGAGATGATGAAGAAGGAGAAGAGGCGAAGAGAGAAGATGAAGATAAGCAGAAGAAGATGGAGAGATGATGAAGAAGCTAGGAAAGAAGATAGATAGATAGATAGATAGGTAGGAAGAAGAAGCAGAGGAGATGAAGATAAGAAGGAAGATAGAGAGGAGGAGAAGATGAAGAGAGAAGATGAAGATAAGCAGGAGAAAGATGGAGAGAAGAAGGAGACGATGAAGAAAGAGGGAAAAAAATGAAGATAAAGTAGAAGGAAGATGCAGAAAAGAAGAAAATGATGAAGAAGATAGGAAAGAAGATAGATAGATAGATAGATAGGTAGGAAGAAGAAGCAGAGGAGATGAAGATAAGAAGGAAGGAAGATAGAAAGGAGAAGAAGAGAAGAGAGAAGATGAAGATAAGCAGGAGAAAGATGGAGAGAAGAAGGAGACGATGAAGAAAGAGGGAAAAAAATGAAGATAAAGTAGAGGGAAGATGCAGAAAAGAAGAAAACGATGAAGAAGATAGGAAAGAAGATAGACAGATAGGTAGGAAGAAGAAGCAAAGGAGATGAAGATAAGTAGGAAGGAAGATAGAAAGGAGAAGAAGAGAAGAGAGAAGATGAAGATAAGCAGGAGAAAGATGGAGAGAAGGAGACGATGAAGAAAGAGGAAAAAAATGAAGATAAAGTAGAAGGAAGATGCAGAAAAGAAGAAAACGATGAAGAAGATAGGAAAGAAGATAGATAGATAGGTAGGAAGAAGAAGCAGAGGAGATGAAGATAAGTAGGAAGGAAGATAGAAAGGAGAAGAAGAGAAGAGAGAAGATGAAGATAAGCAGGAAAAAGATGGAGAGAAGGAGACGATGAAGAAAGAGAAAAAAATGAAGATAGAGTAGAAGGAAGATGCAGAAAAGAAGAAAACGATGCAGATAGACAGTTATCACAAAAAAAAATAGATAGATATATAGATACAGGTAGAAAAAATAAACAAGTCAAAGAGTGTTCCATGGTTATATTAGTAGAGTCAGGAGAGACACAAACAGCAAAGACATATTATTTAGTGAGAGAATGACAATCAGGTCTTTGGTGGAGGGTGAAAAAAATGCGCAAAAAAATGAAGAATGTGAGCAAGAGAACAAGTAGTAGAAATTGACCTCTCTCCTGACCTCTTAATCTTTTTTTGTTAGTTTTTTGTTATGGAAGCGGCGCCTACCGGGATTTTGTTGTAGTTTTGTTTTGTGTTCTTGAGCTGCCAACCTTCCTGTAAAAAATTCATAAAGGAAGTAAATAAAGGAAGAAATAGACCAAGTAATAGAGGGCGATAGAGGACATAGACAGACTGACAGATTATACAGACGTAGCATCCAGAGAGCTTTAGACTGAAACACAGGATAGAGAAAGTAAGAAACAGACCAAGTAATAGATTAATAAATGAACACAGAGAACATAGATATAGCAATAGAGTGCGCAAGGGCAGCATCCAAAGACCTTACGGGATAGAGAAAGTAAGACACAGACCAAGTAATAGATTAATAGATGAACATAGAGGACATAGATATAGCAATAGAGTGCGCAATGGCAGCATCCAGAGAGCCTTAGACTGAAACAAAGGATAAAGTACGACACAGACCAAGTAATAGATTAATAGATGAACACAGAGGACATAGATATACCAATAGAGTGCAAAGGGCAGCATCCAGAGAGCTTTTGACGGAAATGTAGGTTAGAGGAAGTAAAAGCGGCCAGAACGGAAGGTAAAAAAAGAGAAAAGAAAAAAGTTAGAAAGAAATACTGACATAGGCCGTCCTCGAAAAAGAAACAAAAGGGTAAAAAAAAGAAAAAAGATAAAAAGACAGACAGACACAGAGAACTACAGAGAGACGAACAATGCGAAGCCGAACTGAAAGAGAAAAAAAAGAGGAAGGGAAGAGAGAGAGAGAGAGAGAGAGAGAGAGAGAGAGGAAAACAATCAAACATGGAGGCCGTACGATTTATTATGATTGACAGGCTCACACACACACACACACACACACACACACACACACACACACACACACACACACACACGATATGGTCACACCTTAATTAATCTCTCTCTCTCTCTCTCTCTCTCTAACACCCCGCCCCCCAACACACACACACACACACACACACACACACACACACAAACACACACACGATATGGTCACACCCACTAATCTCTCTCTCTAACTAACACCCCGCCCCCCAACACACACACACACACACAAACAAACAAAAACACGGAAGAAGAAATGGAGAAAAGTAGAATGCATGAAACAAAAAACATATATATTATTAACCTCGACCGTGTGATAATGAAGAGTGAGAGAGGTCAAGATCTTTTTAAAGGACCAGTTTTTATTGAGCTTCTAATGTTTTTATTTGTTATTACTCTAGAGCTGCTTCCTTTGCTGTAGAATAAAAAAATAAATCCATAAATAGACTAACTAAAAATCAATCTAATTATCTACGTAACTCTTAATCTATCACACTATTTCTCTATCTATCTATCTAATTAACTACCTAACTGCGCCACACAGAGTAAAATAAAACTAGTAAACCCAGAAATAAAACTCATATAATTAACAGAAAATAAATAAGATAAATCCATAAACATTGCCCTCATAAATCCCACCGCACACACACACACACACACACACACACACACACACACACACACACCTATATAATTACTTCACTAATATGTAATGGACGCTAATGACAGCCAACAAAACGGCCCGTCGGTCATTACACATTTCGTAAAGCAACGTCATCTATTTTTTTTTGTGAGCTATTTTTTTTTTTTTTGTCAAGTGAGGGAGGTAAAAAAATTAAAGAGGGTATTAAACTATATTTCAATTAATGGCGCGAGCGAGGGAATTTAGTTGCGTTGGTGCGTGTAGATTATTGTTGTTGTTGTTGTTGTTGTTGTTGTTGTTGTTGTTGTTGTTGACGTGAAAATTTGGGAACGTCATCCACTCAATACTCTTGGCTAGGTGATGTAAGACAATCTCTCTCTCTCTCTCTCTCTCTCTCCCCACAATATCACATTTTCTACTTTATTTTCCACTTTCTCTCCTTGTCTTTCCTCTTTCTTTCTCATTACAATCAATTTTTTTCTCTATTTTCCACTGCTCTCTCTCTCACCACAATATCACATTTTCTACTTTATTTTCCACTTTCTCTCCTTGTCTTTCCTCTTTCTTTCTCATTACAATCATTTTTTTCTCTATTTTCCACTGCTCTCTCTCTCTCTCTCTCTCATCATGTCTATTTCCTCCTCTCACTTCCACACTCAAAACACTCCATTTTTTTCTCCCATTTAGAAGCATCAGAAAATTCATCCTCAGTCGCTGGTAAACAAATAAAAAGCAAACATTTATATTTTAGAGCATGTATATTTCCTTTAGGGCATGTACATTTTTTTTCAGGTTTCATAATCAATACAAACTTTTTTTTTTTTTTCAAGTTTCAAAATCAATACAAACTATAATTTACTTTTTTTTTCCTTTTTTTTTTTCCTTTACGAACGCCCAGCACGAGCAAACCCACACAGCCCCTCTCACTCTGCGGACACGGTGAAGGAGGGAGCTCAAGGACGAACAAAAATAAAAATAAATAGAGACCGCTAATAAAACAAGGCTATTAATAACAGTAAAGACGCGAATAAAAAACCCCACAAAGAAAACTCGTAATAAGGGGAAGCAATATAACAGAGGAACCCAAATCATGGAATAGGAAAAAAAACTCCCTCTTTGAAACACTTGGCTGAAAATTCCACAATGATAAACAAACAGATAAATATTGAAATAATCACGGGAGGGAAAAACTCGTACACAATAAACGAACAAGGGAAACCACGAGACGAACACTGCTGATAAAGGAACGACTAAATGAATCAATAGAAATAAACGAATAATAAAATACACGACGAGTGAATAAAAATAACAGGAGACAAAAAATATATAACCGTTCAAATGTAAAACTAAAAAATAACTGAATGAATGAAAGAATAAGTAGATAAGAACCTAAGACTTAACAGGAGACAAAAAAAAAATAACCGTTCAAATGTAAAACTATAAGTGAATGAATGAAAGAATAAGTAGATAAGAACATATGAATTAACAGGACAAAAAAATATTTGACCGTTCAAATGTAAAACTATAAATAAGTAAATGAATGAAAGAATTAGTAGATAAGAACATATGAATTAACAGGACAAAAAAATATATAACCGTTCAAATGTAAAACTATAAATAACTGAATAAATGAAAGAATAAGTAGATAAGAACATATGAATTAACAGGACAAAAAATATATGACCGTTCAAATGTAAAACTAAAAAATAACTGAATGAATGAAATAATAAATACATAAGAACCCAAGACTTAACAGGAGACAAAAAAAAAAAAATATTACCGTTCAAATGTAAAACTATAAATAAGTAAATGAATGAAAGAATAAGTAGATAAATAAATGAAAGACAGACACAAGTAATAGATAAAACCAAAAAAAAATAATAAAAAAATAAAATAAACAGGTCAAAATAGATGGATGAATAAATACATGAATAACTAAACTCCTCAAAATACAATCAACATGAGTAAATAGATGAATATATAAGCTAAATAAAATAAAATAAATGCAATACAATACAAAATAAATATAGAATGGTTAAAATAGATGAATAAATGTATAAATAAATAAGTAAATAAAATAAAAACAACACTCGTTCCCATACACGTTCCCGTACAAACAAACACGAACAAACAAACAAATCCACACACACAAACAAACAAACAAACATAAACACACACTCGCCATTGAACGCTTCCTTCCAGTTCACTAGACGTGCTTCGAGTGTGATTTATCAACACACACACACGCACACACACACACACACACACACACACACACACACACACACACACACACACACAAGAACAGCAATACATCCAAAAATACTTCGGCGATAAATTGGCGAGAAAACGTTGAACAGAAACACTTTCCATTTTAAACGTTTCCGGACGCGAACGTTTGAAAGAAAGGCGGAGGTAATGAGAGAAGTGGAGGGAAGAGGTGAGGAGAGGAGAGATAAGTGGAGGAAGGGGTGAGGAGTGGACAGAGGTTAGGGAGGAGGAAGAGGAGGAGGAGGAGGAGGAAGAGGAGGAGGGAAAGGAGAGGTTGTGGTGGTGCAGGCGTGTGTTGAAAGCGGTAAGTGATGAAGAGGAGGTGGAAGAAGAGAGGAGAGGAAAGGAGAAAAGGAAAGAGCCGGAAAATTTAGAAAGGGAAGAAAAGTTAAAGGAAGGAGACATGAAGAAAAGTGAGGGAAGGAAAGAGGAAAGAAAAGTACAGGAAATTAAAACAAAGGAAAGAAAGAACAGTGAAGGAAGAGAAAAGAGAGGAAAGGAAAGGAAAGGTGCAGAAAGAAAAGAAATGGACTGGAAAATGAAAAGGAAAAGTAGAAAAGTTAATGAAAATAATTGGAAAGAAGAGAAAGACAGAAGGGTAAATAGGAAACGAATAAAAAGAGCAATGAAGAAAAGGGAGGAACAGAGAAAGGAGAGGAACGAAAACAAAGGAGTGGACGGAGCGCAGAGAGAGAGGAGGAGGAAAAACGAAAAAAAAAAAAAAAAAGCGACAACAAAAATGAGTCATTAGGCGTTTAATCAAGTTAGAGGCGACACATCAGAGAGAGAGAGAGAGAGAGAGAGAGAGAGAGAGAGAGAGAGAGAGAGAGAGAGAGAGAGAGAGAGAGAGAGAGAGAGAGAGAGAGAGAGAGAGAGAGAAAGAGAAAGATAGAGAGAGAGAGAGAGAGAGAGAGAGAGAGAGAGAGAGAGAGAGAGAGAGAGAGAGAGAGAGAGAGAGAGAGAGAGAGAGAGAGAGAGAGAGAGAGAGAGAGAGAGAGAGAGAGAGAGAGAGTTACATAGATTTATAGAAAATCAGACCACACAGACCTATGGTCATGGTCATGGTCCAGACTTGGTGGTCTGTCCTTAAACCTAAGTGATTTTACATTAATCAGAAGACTCCAAAACGTTGCATTTCTACTCTAGTTGATATTAAGTTGAAGGAAGTGACGGTCGAGCTTATTTTTGAAGGAGTCAATCGTGTTACACTGGACCACTGATGATGGGAGCTTATTCCATTCTCGCACTACAACGTTGGTGAAGAAAAATTTGGTGCAGTCTGAATTTACTTGTCTACATCTGAGTTTTACGCCATTGTTCCTCGTGCGCAAAGTGTCATCGATCATAAACAATGTTGATCTGTCTACATTCGTGAAACCATTAAGTATTTTAAAACATTCGATCAGTTTTCCTCGGAGGCGACGTTTCTCAAGAGAACATGTTAAGGGTAGAAAGCCTTTCTTCGTAGGATTTGTTGCGCAAGGAAGGGATAATTTTCGTTGCCCGACGCTGAACACCTTCTAATTTAGCAATATCCTTTGCGTGGTGGGGAGACCAAAACTGTACCGCATATTCCAAGTGGGGTCTGACTAAACTGTTGTAGAGCGGGAGTATTACATCTTTATTCTTAAATAAAAAGTTTCTTTTAATGAAGCCCAACATTCTGTTCGCTTTATTTGCTGCATCGATGCATTGCTGTGAGAATTTGAGGTTTGACGCGATTTTGAACCACAAGTCCATGACTCATTGAACGCTTAAGAGTTTAACGCCGCGCATTTCGTAATCAAACTTTTATTCCTCGTTCCAACTTGAAGGAACTGTCACTTGTCTAAGTTAAAGGGCATCTCCCATCTATCCGACCAAGCTGAAATTTTGTGCAAATCCTCTTGGAGGCTTTGCCTGTCTTCGTCAGTGAGAACCGAGTTACCAATCTTTGTGTCGTCTGCAAATTTACTAATGCGGTTTTTGAGTCCAACATCCACGTCGTTGATGTAAATAATGAAGAGCACTGGGCCAAGAACCGAGCCCTGAGGGACGCCACTAGTGACAGGCGCCCACTCTGAGTTAAATCCGTCAATCACTACTCTTTGTTGTCTGTTGCTCAACCAATTCGCGATCCATTGGTTTACCTGACCGTCAATACCTATTTGTTTTAATTTGTAAAGTAATTTATGATGCGGGACTTTATCAAACGCTTTCTGGAAATCAAGATAGACTACGTCCAGTGATTTGGTTATGTCATAAACAGTGAAGAGGTCGTTATAAAAGGTTAATAGATTTGATAGGCAGGATCTTTTGTTTCGGAAGCCATGTTGTGAGTCCCCAATTAATGAGTGGCTTTCAAGGTAACTCACAATTTTGTCTCTAATTATGCCCTCAAGTAGCTTACCTACAACCGAAGTTAGACTAATGGGCCTGTAATTACCTGGTACTTTTTTGTCTCCTTTCTTAAAAATCGGTGTCACGTTAGCCTTTTTCCAATCTGAAGGGACAATGCCTTGTCGCAAGGACATATTGAATACGGTTGTGAGGGAGGAGAGTATTTCGCTCTTTGTTTCTTTCAGCAGAGTTGGATATACTTTATCAGGTCCAGGACTTTTATTTGTTTTAAGTGATTTGAGGGCTTTAAGGACTTCATCGGGTTTTATTTCAAAGTTAGACAATGCATGCTCGGGATTTACATTAGTACTGGTGTTGGTGGTGGTGGTGGGAGGACTGTTATTATTAAACACCGAGGAAAAGTAATTATTTAATAGGTTTGCAACGTGTTGGCTGTCAGTCACTAGTGCACCGTCGCTGTTTATTAAAGGTCCAATTCCACTTCTGATCGCCTTTCTGTTGTTTATGTAACTGAGAGAGAGAGAGAGAGAGAGAGAGAGAGAGAGAGAGAGAGAGAGAGAGAGAGAGAGAGAGAGAGAGAGAGAGAGAGAGAGAGAGAGAGAGAGAGAGAGAGAGAGAGAGAGAGAGAGTGTGTGTGTGTGTTCCTCCCCAGCACAGCAGACCACAGGAAACAACACAGTGAGCCTTGTGTGTAGCGTACACGACACGGCGCATCACAACACAGGAACGTCGCCTTGAACTCACACAGTGTGAAGACAAAGAACAGGAACCACGGAAACAACGGGAAGAGCAAACAGCGGGGCGGTGGTGTTGGCCGCAGCAGGTGACCAGGTGGTGGTGGTGGTGGTGCAGGTGTTGGCCGCAGCAGGTGACCAGGTGGTGGTGGTGGTGGTGGTGGTGGTGCAGGTGTTGGCCGCAGCAGGTGACCAGGTGGTGGTGGTGGTGGTGGTGGTGGTGCAGGTGTTGGCCGCAGCAGGTGACCAGGTGGTGGTGGTGGTGGCCATTACCCTCACAACACCACGCCACAGTCCGCCACAATCACCTTATAGCCCTTGCGTTGGGCTGCCTCGGCCACCACGTGCAGTCCGTCCACCACCTCACCGAAGACAAGAGACACACCACCATCCTTACGTTCTCTGGTGTAGATGCCAAAATGACCCCTCTCACCCCAGGCAGGGTTAAGGCATACCGCCCCACACACATCCCCCGCCCGGCCTGACTTCCGGTACTCACCCTCACCAAGGCCAGGCAGCAGGACGCATGATCCACGACCATCGTTACACTTGTAGTCCCCGCCCATAACATACTCTCCCGCCTCCCGCTTCTTCACCACCCCGAACAACTTGGTGTTAACGTAGGAGGGGCCGCGCTGCCCCGTGCACAACAATATGAACTGTCTGCCCCGCGGGGTGTCGGGGCTCAGACGGATTTGGACCCGCCGCGGCGCGCTGCCCGGCCAGGACAGGTCCAGGAACACCGTGCAGGGGGGGGAGGGCGGCACAACCTCGCTCACCTGCAGGGTTGCCGCGCCCCGTGGCGGGGGATGGGCCTTCAGGGCGTGGAGGCACAGCTGGCCGGCTTCAAGGCTTATTCTTGCGTGTCGGCGCTGACCTTCCGCCTGGTGGACAGCAAACACCCGGCCAGCCTCCAGCAGGCGCCTGGCGGGCTGCGTCAGGCTGCGGAGGTCCTCGGCTATCAAACTCCCAGTCCAGATGAGGTGCAGTCTGTCCATGACGGTGGAGTCTGGGTCTGCCTGGGGCCTGGGCTCCTCTGTAGCAAGTGTTTCCAGAGCCGCCTGGACAGCCTCCAGGGCTGCACTAGATGCCTCGTTCACCTTCCTGGCGGTGGTGACGGTGCTGGCATCAGGAAAACCTCCTCGGCACTCCTTCACCGCCTGCTCCGCCTCGCCATTACAACGAACCACTTCAGTCATCGCCGCGCCTACTTCTTGCTCTGTTGTAAGGGTGCGCAACGTCTCCAGCGCGGCCTGCATCCCCTGCTCCCCCTTCTTCAGCTCCTCCTCCTTGGCCGCCGCACGGGACTCTTCCTGCTGCAGGAGCTCCCTGGCACTCCTGCTCTGGTCCACCAGTCCCAGGAGCCTGTCCTCCAGCTGCTGCTGCCGCCCGCGCCAGCCTGCCAGGGTCGTCTGGTACTGGTCCAGCTGCGACTGAGCCTCCCGGCAGGCGGTGATGGCGGCCACAACTGTGGCCTCCTGTTCCTGCAGGAAGGAACGCATTTTCTTGGAGAGACCCGCCGCCTCCTTCTTGCCAGCTGCTGCTGCTGCTCCTTCCCCTTCCCCGGCACTGGGTGGCGGCGAGGCTGCTGCTGCTGCTGCTGCTGCTGCTGCTGCCACCTCAGCGTCTCTCGTCATTCTTATGAAGGCCTCAACAGCATAGCTGACAGGGAACTGGCCTCCCTCGGGCACGGCGTGGCTGACGCGGCACTCTGGGCAGGCAACACGGCCCTGCACCTTCAGCTGCTCTATGCACAGCGTGCAGACAGTGTGGCCGCAGGGCAGGGTGCGCGGCCGCTGCACGGTGCCATCATAGCCTGTCATGCACACTGGACACTCCGCAGGGCTGCCGGCAGTGTTCATGTTCTGCACCTGTCTCCTGCCGCCCCTCCCTGCAGCCTCCATGACGCTGGTGGTGGTGGTGGTGGTGTTGAGGGGCTGTGATGGTCTGACACACTCTCCTCGCCGTGGCAGTGTTCCTGAGGTGGTCACGGGCGTGGTGGGCGGACACTCTTCTTTAGGGCGGCACGGCTCTGCCTGGGAGTGGACGTCGCTGAGGGCTGCCCACGACTATCAGTGTGCTGATAGTCTCCAGGGAGATGATCAAAACACTGATAGTCTCCAGGGAGACTATCACTACAGCCTTGGTGCGTCTGTGCTGATGATGATGTGAGGCAGCGAGGGGAGGGAGGGCAGGGGGGGGGGGGAGAGAGAGAGAGAGAGAGAGAGAGAGAGAGAGAGAGAGAGAGAGAGAGAGAGAGAGAGAGAGAGAGAGAGAGAGAGAGAGAGAGAGAGAGAGAATAAGAGCAGCCACACAATTAACCTGTCCTGGACATTCTATCGTCACAGTCCACGGTCCGCTCGTATCATGCACTCCACCTTCCTTCTCACTCCCAGGTAAAGATAAGGAATGGGTGATGTTCTAATTAGCAGACAGAGGTAACTAACGTGTGAAGGAAAGGGAGAGGAAAGGAGGGAAGAGGAGGAAAGAAGTGAGAACAGGAGAGAAAGGAGGGAGAGAGAAGAGAGGAGAGGAGGTTAGGAAGGAGGAGTGGTGGTAGTGTTGGAAGGTGATGAAAGGGAAAAGGGAAATGAAAAGGAGTTGGGAGAGATGAAAGAGGAGGAGGAGGAGGAGAGGAGACTCTTGTTCACAGGTAAATAGGTAAACCAAATAGGTAAAAAGGTAAGTAATGGGCAGTTCTTCTTGTTGTTCTCAGGCCAAGGTAAGTAAAAGGTGTTGTTTATCCTCAGGTGAAGAAAGGTAATGGGTAATGGGCTTCAACAATCATCTTCCCATTTACTTCGCAGGTAGAGATAAGCAAATGGGTCTTGCTCTAATAATCAGGTGCAAGGGACTAACAAATGGGTAAGGCGTTCCAACCATCCTCCTCCCTATTTTTAATCCCCTGGTGAAGGAAGGTTACTAACAGGTGAGTCGTGTTAATATAATTCCCCCCATTAATCATGTTTCTCTCATTTGAAGGAAGTTAATTAATGGGTGACGCCTTGTAATAATACCTCATCCTATTTACATTCCTATTGGCGGGTAAGGGTGAGTAATGGGTGTTAATGGGATACTGAAGGAGATTATAATGGGATACTGTACTCAATGAATCGGTGAATAAAATGAATAAGAAAATAAAGAAAAGAAAAAAAAGACAGAGAAAGACTGAATGAATGAATAAATGAAAGGAAAAAAGAAAGTGGGAGAAAGAAAAAAAGAAAGATGAAGAAATAAAGGAAAAAATAAGTGAATGAGTTGAAAGATGAAGAAAACTAGTAGAGCATCACTGAAGGCATTAAGGGACACTGACATAAACATAAATAAAAAAAAATAAAAATAAAAATAAACGTGAATAAATTAAAGAAAAAAAAACACAAGAGCATCACATAAAAAATTAATAGAAGCAACAAAACCATTCTTCTCTTACCTAAAGTAGATACCGTTGCAGTAGTAGACGTTGTAGAAGCAGCTGTAGTAGTAGTAGTAGTAGTAGTAGTAGTCGTAGTAGTAGTAGTAGTAGTAGTAGTAGTAGTAGTAGTAGTAGTAGTCGTAGTAGTAGTAGTAGTAGTAGTCGTAGTAGTAGTAGTAGTAGTAGGAGGAGGAGGAGGAGGATTAGGAGGAAGAGAAGGAATAGAATTAGATCTCTTTCCGTCTATCTCCAATCTAAACCAACACCATCATCACCATCAACATCACTATCAACACCATCACTTAGTTTCCTTTCTTCTTGGTTTTTGTTTTCTTTTTCCTATCTCGCGCACGTGCTCCAAACTTGGTTCTTTTAGTGGCCAAGTTTTCTTTCGTTTCGTTTTTCGTCTATTTCCGAGTTCCTTTAGTTTCTCCTCGGCCAACTTCCGTTCTTTTTATCGTATTCCTTTTGTGTTTTCTTGTAAAGCTTTTCTCTTATGGTTGGTTTTGTTTTCACACACACACACACACGTTTCTGTTTGTCTAAGATAGTTACCGTTATCTTTGTTTCTCTACTTCACCGCCTTAAAGAAATTCGAAGTACACGTTTACTTACATTTTTTTATATTTTTTTTTATTATCCAGTGTAACTTTCACCCCCGTTATCAATTGCTACTTTCTACACACACACACACACACACACACACACACACACACACACTTATTTACATTTTATTTACTTTTCTCTCGTGTTACTTTCACATACTTATAAAAAAACTGTTCCTCTTCCACAACAGAGAACTAAACTTTTATAAACACACACACACACACACACACACACACACACACACACACACACACACACCACGCATTTCCTTCCTCGTCGACAGCTGATACACGCACAGAGCTGTTTAATTTGTCACATCACGCCGCAGTCTGCCTCAGTACAACCAAAGCTTATGATCAACAAACGCAATGACCTCTTATTGTTTTATGTTACACGCTACATCAATACACAGAAAGACGATACTAAAGACAAAACAAAAAAGAGGAATAAGAGGAGTGGACACAAGAGGAAAGAAGAACGCCTCCCCCCTACACACAGATCCACACACACAAAAAAAAAAGGGGGAAATAGAGGAATATGAGAGGAAGGAAATAAAAAAAATTGGTTAGCGATGGTTAATAGAAAATGAGAGAAGAGAAAGAATGGGAAAGAAACGAAAGAAATTAATAAGAGGAGTTGAGAACAAGAGGAAGGAAGAATTACACGCACTCAGAATAAAGAGGAAACGAAGAGAAATAAAAGTGAATAAATGGAAGTAGAAATGAGAATGAAATGAATAAAAAAGAAAGAAAAGAAAACAGAGATAAAAGTGGAAAGAAAAGGAAAGAAGAATCACTACACACACAAAATACAGAAGAAACAAAAAGAAATAATGCGGAAAAAACAAAAGAGTACAAATGAGACAATGAAATAAATAAAAAAAATTAGTAAAGAAACGAAAGAAAAAAATAAGATAGGTGGAAAAAAGAGGAAAAACAAGAGGAAATAAAGAGGAAAGTGAAAGAAACAGAATTTGACATGAATGGAAGATAGAAGGAAAAGAAAATAAAGAATAAAAAAGAAATTAAAGGAAAAGGGGAAGGAGAGAGGAAAGAAAGAGGAAAGAAAATCACACAGCAAAAAACAAGAGGAAATAAAGAAGAAAGTTAGAGAATTCGAATTGCTAAGAAAGGAAGATTGAAGAAAATGAGGAATGATAAAGAAACAGAAGAAAAAGAGGAAAAGAAGAGGAAAGAAAGAGGAAAGAGGAGTGGAAACGAAAATAAAATAAAATCGCACACCAAAAATAAAGAGGAAATAAAGAGTAATGAATAAAAGAGAGTAAAAATGATAAATAATGAAGAAAAAGAGGAAGAGGAGAGGAAAGAAAGAGGAAAGAGGAGTGGAAACGAAAATAAAATAAAATCGCACACCAAAAATAAAGAGGAAATGAAGAGGAATGAATAAAAGAGGAGTAAAAATGATAAATAATGAAGAAAAAGAGGAAGAGGAGAGGAAAGAAAGAGGAAAGAGGAGTGGAAACGAAAATAAAATAAAATCGCACACCAAAAATTAAGAGGAAATAAAGAGTAATGAATAAAAGAGGAGTAAAAATGATAAATAATGAAGAAAATGAGGACGAGGAGAGTAAAGAAAGAGGAAAGAGGAGTGGAAACGAAAATAAAATAAAATCGCACACCAAAAATAAAGAGGAAATAAAAAGGAATGAATTAAAGAGGAGTAAAAATTATTAAAAATGAAGTAAAAGAAAAAATGAAAAACAAATGAATATGGAAAAGAATACAAGAGGAAAGAGGAGTGGAAAGAAAGAGGAAGAGTTACACACACACACACACACACACACACACACACACACACACACACACATACATACACACACACACACACACACACACACACACACACACACACACACACACACCAAAATCAAGAGTAAGGGAAGAGTATTGACCCCCTCTTGCCTACCTCTTGACCACTTCGCCTCAAGGCCACTAAGAGGAATTCAAGAGGAATCCAAGAGGACAAACGCCCACTTCAGCCACCAGCAAGAGGAAGGAAATCAAGAGAGCATCCTAAAATCCGCCGCCACCTTCACTGTCACTATTAAGAGGAGGAAGAGGAGGAGGAGGAGGAGGAGGAGGAGGAGGAAAACGAGCAAACTATCACAAGGGGAAGAGGAAGAGGGAAGACACGGAGGAAAAAGAGAAAAAAAAGAGGACTTAACGAGTAATGAAGAGGAAGAGGAGGAAGAAGAAGAAAGGAAACGAGGAAACTATCGCAAGGGGAGGAGGAAGAGAAGGAAAGAAGCAGAGGAAGAAGAGAAAAAGAGAACGTAACGAGTAATGAAGAGGAAGAGGAGGAAGAAGAGGAAGAGGAGGAACAAGAGGAAGAGGAGGAGGAAGAAGAAAACGACCAAACTCTCACAAGGGGAAGAGGAAGAGGGAGAGGATAAAAATAGGGCGTAAGGAGTAATGAAGAGGAAGAGGAGGAAGGTAAGAAAGCCCAGAGATAAAAATTCAAGAGGAAAACTTCTATAACTCATAAAAGAAAAAGAGGATAATGAAGATTTCAGAAAAGGAGGAACAGGAAGGAAAGAGGAGGAGGAGGAGGAGGAGGGGGTAGTAAAAATTTAGAGGAGGGAAAATAACCACAAAGAAGAAGAAGAAGAAGAAAAAGAAGAAGAAGAAGAAGAAGAAGGAAAAGAAGAAGAGAAGGAAGATGAAGAGAACTGCCATTGTCAGCTCTCTCTCTCTCTCTCTCTCTCTCTCTCTCTCTCTCTCTCTCTTTCTGGTTGACTTTGTCTGCCATTCTCTTTATCTCTGTCTGTTTCTCAGTATCTCTCACTCTCTCACTATCTCTTTCACTCTCTCTTTTATTGGCCTGGTTGGCTGCCTTCGTCTCTCTCTCTCTCTCTCTCTCTCTCTCTCTCTCTGGCAAAATGCTGCAAAACTTTTTGGTTTCTCGTTTTATTCAATAAGTTTCATGAGACTGGATGGTCTGCCTTCAAGGCACACACACACACACACACACACACACACACACACACACACACACACACGCACACACGCACACACACACACACACACATAAGATGATGACTCAGTGACTGCCTGATTGACTAATTGATTTAGCCGAAGGGTGAAGACGTGTACACACACACACACACACACACACACACACACACACACACACACACACACACACACACACGTCACTATATCATCAAGGTTCGCGGTGGTACTTCGATAAATGGCGCACTGTGGATCCAACCATATGGTGCAGATGGTACACTATCACCTCGACTTTCACATACCTATAAAAAAACTGTTACTCTCCCACACACAGAGAACTAAACCTTTATAAACACAACAACAAACACTCGTGATACACCGCAGATAAAAAAAAATAAAAAAATAAAAAAATAAAAAAAAAACACGGTAGGTACAGCATATTTTGATCACTGTTCTTTTCTACTATTCTTGATATTTTACTGGGCTTTTTTTTCTGCCGGTCATGCCTTTCAGCTTTTCCCATCGGTACAGGTAAAGTGACACAGGTAGCGTTCAGGTATGGCACAGCGTGGAAAGACACACTCGTAACACTTGAGACACGACAGATTATCACTACACAAGACGGTGCGGCGCAGGAGTCTAGGGAAACGGTATTGTGTGGGTGTGAGTGAGAGAGAGAACGGTACAGGGTTTAAAAGCATTGTGGTCCAGTGTTGGGTACGGACTGGGGTGTGGTGTGGACGGGATGGAGATGGAAGTAGGGTGAGGAAGATTTTAGAACAGGAGGAACAGGAAGGAAAGAGGAAGAGGAGGAGAAGGAAGTAAAAATTTAGAGGAGGGAAAATAACAACAAAGAAGAAGAAGAAGAAGAAGAAGAAGGAAAGACTAGAGGATGGAAAATGTAGATTGTGAAGAAGAAAGTAGAAGGAACAGAGATAAATGGTAAGGATAAGAAGATAGGGAGAAGAGGGAAGGGAAATGAAGAGTGAGGATTAGAAGATGGGAAAGGTACAATGTAGATAAAAAGGAAGAATGATCAAATTTGGAGCAACGTAAAGAAAACGGGGAAGAAGGAAAAGAGATGAAAAGCAATAAATAAAGAATGGGTAGAATAAGAATAAGGAGAAAAGGAATATGAGATGAGTAACAATGAATAAAGATAGGAAAGGGATAATGTCAACAAGGAAGAGGAAGGGACAGATAAGGAGAAAGGAATAGATGAGAAAGATAAAATGTTGATAAAGGAGAGGAATAAGGAAGAGAGATGAGGATGTGAATAGAAGGGAAGGAGGAACGGAGATTAAAAAGGAATAGAGGGAGGGAAAGGAATCATTTTTGACGTGTAAGCAAAATAATGAAAGAAATGTTATAAAAGTTAGTTTGAATGTCAGAAGCAGAGGAGACAGACGGACTAGAATAAAAAATGCAGCATAATAAAATAACCTAAAAGAGAAAACACTTATTTTTGACGCATGGGTTAACCTGGAAAAGAGGAAGCGATAACAGAGGAAATTAGGGTGAAAGCAGAGAGTGAGAAAAGGAACACACAACAAAGATTAAAACCAAAATATTAACAAACAAGAAAAAAATAAAACTTCCCTTAAAAAAGACACACGCAAAGAATTGATTTACTAAACAAAACGGATAAATAGATCACACATTCTAATCCTTATTTCTTATCTCTTTTCTTTCTTATCCTTTTCCTTCTTATTCCCTTTTATCCACATTGTACCTTTCCTATCTTCTAATCCTCACGTTCCATTCCTACTTCCCCTTTTTTTATCCTTATCTATGTTCCTTCTTACTTATTCACGCTACTCTACAGCACAAGGAGACGGTGGCCGATCTTCTTCAGTCAACCCTAAACCTCAAAAACTTCAGCCAAGCAAGAGTCACACATCACGGCACCGACTATAAACAAAATACACCCGCGGCATAACGGACAGGGGCCAACCAAGACACCCCTCGAGAGAGCCTAGCGGAGATATCGGCAGCACAAAACAACTAACCTGTAGCGTATGAAAGTAGTAGTTAGCAGCAGAAGTAGGTGGTAGAAGTAGTGGTTAGTAGTAGAAGTAGTAGTAGTAACTCACCGCAACGTCACAACGATACACAAAAAGTAACAAAAAAACACAAACAAAAAAAACGACAATACAGCGACGATAGAGGCGGCGATATGAGCAGCAGGAGGAGGAGGAGGAGGAGGAGGAGGAGGAGAGAGGGAGGGAGGGAGGGAGTGTGAGTGAGTGCGGGTGAGCGAAAGCGGTGTGTGGCCTGTCCGTACCGTGAGCCAGGCAGAAGTGAGGCAGGAGGTGAGCGCTCTCTCTCTCTCTCTCTCTCTCTCTCTCTCTCTCTCTCTTGCTCTTTTGCTTGCTTTCATCATCATCGTCATCATCATTTTTCTCACTATCAATATTATCATGGAAAACAATAACGATGCTCTCTCTCTCTCTCTCTCTCTCTCTCTCTCTCTCATATTCTTTCTTCCTGCAGCTTCAAACTCAATCTATACACACACACACACACACACACACACACACACTCACACACACTGCCTAAATCTGCCATAAGCGTCAGTTTCCCTAAGAATACATTGATCATCCCGACCTTATGACACTCCTGAGCCTTTACCTCCTCCTCCTCCTCCTCCTCCTCCTCCTTCTTCAATCACCCTCCTCCGTTTTCTTTGCGTTGAAGAGGAGGAGGAGGAGTATGAGGAAGAGAGACAGGTAAAAGTGAGAGAGGAAGAGAGGAAGAGGAAGAAGGAAGGAAAGGAGGAAGGAAGGAAGGAGAAGACAAGGGTAGGATTAAGAGAAGAGTGATTGGTTGTTTCTTTATTGGCTGTGTATAGGAGGAGGAGGAGGAGGAGGAGGAGGAGGGAAGGGGAAGAGCGGAGGAGGAAGAGAAGCAGATGAAAAGTTATTTAGTTTCGGTTTGTTATGCCTCTTCATTCCTCCTCCTCCTCCTCCTCCTCTTCAAATACTTCAATAACTTCGATAACTCCAAGCCACTCCAGACCAATTCGAGGATCAGAAACATCGGTCAAAGAATTCAAGCGAAGCGATGCAGCACAGACACCGGCAGGAGTTATTTCTCGACCAGCCATCCGCCACTGGAACAAGCATCCTGCACCAGTAGTTAAGTGCGGAAACGATCAATTCCTTTAAGCACTCCACTGACCGTCACTTTGCTGTCAGGGGCGGAATGAACTCACCCGCGCGTACGTCCAAAAGTGCTTCAATCTTTTCCGCGGGTCACTCCAGCGGCTGACTCACTCATCGGATCACTAAAGCGAGCAGCCGCGTAATGAGCTAACAGACTTTTTGCTGCCTGCTCGCCCGTTTCCATGTTTCCTCCTCCTTCTCCTCCTCCTACACGTTTCCTTCCTATTGACGTCTTTCATATTTATGTCTTCTTTTATTCCTCCTCCAACTCCTCCTCCTCTTTTTCTTCCTCTTTTTCCTCATCCTCGTCTTTCCACTTCCTCCTTCACGATTCATACTCCTGATCGCTTCCGCTTTCTCTTTTTATTCATGCACTCCTCCTCCTCCTCCTCCTCCTCTTTCCTCCCACACACACTCTCTTTCTTCCCACCCCCCAACCCCCAACACACACACACACACACACACACACACACACTCCCCCTTCCCATCCTCACCCCACACGCATGATCCCCCTTCCCTAACCCTGCCCCTACATATACAATCCTCCTCCCTCCCTCTCCCCACACACCCCTATCCCCCAGTACACACACCACCCCAGTAGCCAAGCGCTCATGCCCCGTGGCCCGCCTGTTCCTCTTCAACCCAGCCACACAAAGGTCAGGATATCGTTCCACGCCTCCCTTCCGTCACCGTCCAAGCGAATCCACTTCATGATTCCCAAGTACTTCAGCGCCCCAGCTCACCTCTCTCCTGGAGTTGTGGGGCTTTCCAGGGGTAGCTTAATGGCCATGGTGGTAGGTTGGCCCTTCTGTACCGTGAACCTAAAAGTAATGCATTAAAACCTGACTGAGCGAGAGACCACAAGAGAGCTTAATTTCGGGTTAAGTTAATTTGATAAGGCTTCGCTATTATGGACGTAAAAGAAACTCATGATAACCAAAGTATTCTCCTTCTCGGCTCTTGGAATTCGTTATGGGAAGCAAAGCGTTCAAGAATATCGACCGGCGTGTTTGAGGATACGAGCCTAACAAGAACCCAACGTAGATTCTATGTGTATGCCTTTACTAATCCTCTCAATAGCTCGAGGTCTCTGAGGGGACGAGAGGCCTTTTGGAATTCGTTATGGGAAGCAAAGCGTTCAAGAATATCGACCGGAGTGTTTGAGGATACGAGCCTAACAAGAACCCAACGTAGCTTCTATGTGTGTGCCTTCAGTAATCCTATCAACAGCTCGAGGTCTTTGAGGGGACGAGTGGCATATTTCTAGGAGGTGAAGGTGATTTTGAGTCCCTCCTGGTTATCCTTCACTGCACCACTTGTAACAAAAGCTTAGGTGAATTAACTGTATTTTCACGTGTCTGGGCGTGTGATATCATACTTTATCTACATTCTAAACTGTTTAATTTTTCCTCTGGTATGTAGAAGGTTAATATTCCTCCTTCAATGTGTGCTTGTGTGGCGAAATGTTAAGAATATCACGCAAAGGGACATTTTCTTAAACATTTAGGCGCCCAAGCATACATTTCAACACGGTAGTAGGAGTTCGGGGCATTTCCAAGTGTAGTTTCATGACCCTGGTGGTAGTCTGACCCTTCCTCTGTACCATGAAGCTAAAAAAACACTCATTAGAACCCGATAATCTCCTTTTTTAGCCTTTGGAAATAGGTGACGTGAGTGAGAGGCGGAAGAGTGTAGTGATACCAACTCAGGAGCCTTTGTATAATGTCCTGTCCCGTTGTGGCCAGTCCCTTCCTCTCCCTGGCGGCCGGTCAAAGCAGGGCTGAGTTATGTTATTATTACGCCACTCCTCGCCGGGGCTTCCTATACAGAGGTTGTTTACGGCGCTGATGTTTCTACCTCATAAGATTTCTCGCATTCCACGCCCAGCTACAGCGTATGACCACAACCTTCACCTTTACCTTTCTCGTCCTGTATAAAGTCTCACATGTGTTGTATTAATAAGGTTACTATAGGGCACGCATTAAGGCTCAGGTCATTCTCAGATGCTTCCATTCCTCACGTCAGCTGTTCCAAAGGCCGAAAAGGAGACCCATACGTGTACTATAGCGTATGACCACAGAATTCACCTTTACCTTTCTCGTCCAATACAGAGATGAGTCCCACACGTGTTCTATTAATAAGTGTTGCTACAGGACCACTACACATTAAGACTCAGGTCACTCAGATGCTTCCATTCCTCACGTCAGCTGTTCCAAAGGCCGAAAAGGAGACCCATACGTGTACTATAGCGTATGACCACAGAATTCACCTTTACCTTTCTCGTCCAATACAGAGTTGAGTCCCACACGTGTTCTATTAATAAGTGTTGCTACAGGACCACTACACATTAAGGCTCAGGTCACTCAGATGCTTCCACCCCTCTAAAAGGAGATCAGTCGGCTTCTAACGGGTGGTACTTGAGGTTCACGGTACAGAGGAAGAGTCCAACTACCACCAGGGCCATGAAACTACCCTTGACAATGCCCCAAACGCCTACGAAAGCCTTGTGACATGTGTGCCCTTGGACGCTAAGTTGAGGAATATGGCCCCTAGTCCGACATGTTGGTTTGGTGGTTAATATGACTTCTAATTTTATCACCTGACACACTTCTACCTGTTAAAATTTCAAAGTATTCGTTCGTTCGTTCGTTCTTTCTTTCTTTTTTTCTTTCTTCCTATATTATTTTTTTCCATCATTTGCACTTGAAACAAACACAAACTTCTACTCTATTACATTTTTTTTTCTTTTCTTTCCTCTCCTGCACACATACACACACACACACACACACACACACACACACACACACACCCCTTGGCACACCTGTTCTTTTCCTCTCATTCTTTTCTTCCTTTTCTTTTTCCTTCCTTTTTCTTTATCACTTCTCTTAAGAAACTCTGACTCGTGTTTTTTTTTTTTTGCCTTTTTGTTTAAGTTTGCAGATGATTTTTTTTATTCTTACTACATGAAGATTTTGTTTGTTTTGTTTTTTGTGTTTTTATTATTTACACTAAGAGCTTCTCAGGGCAGTTAAATATATTCCTCCTCCTCCTCCTCCTCCTCCTCCTCCTCCTCCTCCTCCAGACATCTTTTCATACGTTTCTCCTTTTTCTTCTCATTTCTTTTCATTCCTTTCACGCATTTTTGTCCGTCTTTGTGTCTTTTCGAGTTTCCTTTTCCATTTTTCTTAAGTCTCTCAATGATCGTTTTCATGGAAGTAAATTATCCAACTCTCTCTCTCTCTCTCTCTCCACTACCTATAAAATCTTTTCCTCTTCTTTCCCTTCCTCAATTTCCTCTTCCTCCTCTTCCTCCTCCTCCTCCATTCCGTCAGTCCTTCAATCTCGACAAATGTTAAGTCACACAATCAGGGTTCGGTGCACGACGAATTGGGTCTTGGGGTTGTTAGCAGCCAAGACTCAGGACGTGAAAAGCTTCCTCAGTCTCCCTGCAAAAGCTAAAGGGGCTGTTACACTGGGCAAATGTTCCGTGGATCTTCAGTCAAACCACGATTTCCGCTAGCGTGGTTCTCATTTGTTTCTTGTTATTGCTGCTGATGAAGATGGTGAGTAATACCGTCGTCCTTCAGTGACATCTACCGTAGCTTTGGAAGATCGTGGACACGTCAGTAAACCACGCAAATATGAGAACCACGTCAGCGGAAATCGTGGTTTGACTGAAGATCCACGGAAAATTTGCCTAGGGTAATAGCCCCTTATTACACCGTGCTCCAGTTCCTAGCGAGGCACTTTGAATGAGAGACAGGGGAAGGGATATTATCTTTGTATAACTCGCGGGTGTGACCTCGCCTGGAATACGCAGTGCAGTTGTGGCTCTCTAATTCCCGGAAGATCATCGAGTCACATGAGAGTGCAGCGAGGCGATACGAAAATGAGAGGGTCACTGGAGTCACAGCCGTATGGAGAGCGACTCAAGCGACTCATGTAGGTCTTCTTAAACACTCTCTTGTCACATCAACGCTTTCCTCAGGCCGAAAAGGAGATTAATCGTG
>NC_066550.1:9461894-9464394 GCF_024679095.1 Eriocheir sinensis | reverse complement strand
AAGGTAAGGTAAAGGATGGGAAGGAAAGAAAGGAAAGAGAAGGGAAAGGAAGGGAGGGGAACGGTGGGAAAGGGAAGGGAAGGGAAGGGAAGGGAAGGGAAGGGAAAGGAAGGGAAGGGAAGGAGAGAGAAGGGAAGGGAAGGGAAGGGAATGGGGAAGGGGAAGGAAGGAAGGAAGGAAGGAAGGAAGGAAGGGAAGGAGAGAGAAGGGAAGGGAAGGGATGGGAAGGGAAAGGATGGGAAGGTAAGGGAAGGGAAGGGAAAGGATGGGATGGGAAGGGAAGGGAAGGGAAGGGAAGGGAAGGGAAGGGAATGGAGGGGAACGGTGGGGAAGGGAGAGGGAAGGGAAAGGAAGGGATAGGAAGGGGAAGAAGGGAAGGGAAGGGATGGGATAGGAAAGGAAGGGAAGAAGATGAGAAAGGACAATATCACAGAAGAACAAAGAAAGAATAAGCAGTGTGATCAAAATGGAAAAAAAAATACAAAATAAGGAGAGGTTTTAAAAATGCATAATAACCAAGGGAAAATGAAAGGGAGACGTGGGGGGAGGATATAACAGGGGAAACAGACAAAAAAAAAAGCCGTATTAATCAAAATGAAGAAAAAAAACCATCAAGCGAGTGGCTTTTTAAAATGATATAATTGCCGAGGAAATGACAGGGACACGAGGGAGGAGCAAGTACGGAGTTTGAATGTCTCGATATAACAGAGAAAACGAAGAAAAAATTAATGGTGTTTATCTTCAGGGAAATAATATTACTACCGGAGTGGGTTTTAAAAATGGAATAATAACCGAGGAAATTATAGACACGATGGAGGAAAAAAGTATTGAGTTGAACGTTTCGATATAACAGAAAACAAAGGAAGGAAAAAAATAAGAAGAGTTGATCAATGCGGAAAAATGAGCAAATGAATAGTTTTAAAAATGGAATAATAACCGAGGAAATTACAGACACACGATGGAGGAAAAAAGTATTGAGTTGAACGTTTCGATATAACAGAAAACAAAGGAAGGAAAAAAATAAGAAGTGTTGATCAATGCGGAAAAATGAGCAAATGAATAGTTTTAAAAATGGAATAATAACCGAGGAAATTATAAACACGATGGAGGAAAAAAGTATTGAGTTGAACGTTTCGATATAACAGAAAACAAAGGAAGGAAAAAAATAAGAAGAGTTGATCAATGCGGAAAAAAATAGGAAATGGATAGTTTTGAAAATGGAATAATAACCGAGGAAATTATAAACACGATGGAGGAAAAAAGTATTGAATAGAACGTTTCGATATAACAGAAAACAAAGGAAGGAAAAAAATAAGAAGTGTTGCTCAATGCGGAAAAAAATAGGAAATGGATAGTTTTGAAAATGGAATAATAACCGAGGAAATTACAGACACACGATGGAGGAAAAAGTATTGAGTTGAACGTTTCGATATAACAGAAAACGAAGGAAGGAAAAAAATAAGAAGAGTTGATCAATGCGGAAAAAAATAGCAAATGAATGTTTTTAAAAATGAAATACTAACCGAGGAAATTACAGACACACGATGGAGGAAAAAGTATTGAGTTGAACGTTTCGATATAACAGAAAACGAAGGAAGGAAAAAAAAATAAAGAGTTGATCAGTGCGGAAAAAAAGATTAGGAAATGAATGGTTTTAAAAATGGAATAATAACCGAGGAAATTACAGACACACGATGGAGGAAAAAGTACATAATTGAACGTTTCGATATAACAGAAAACGAAGGATGGAAAAAAATAAGTGTTGATCAATGCGGAAAAAAATAGCAGATGAATAGTTTTAAAAATGGAATAATAGAGAGAAATTACAGAAGATGGAGGAAAAAGATGAATAACTGAACAGAAAGGAAGAAGGAGGAAAAAAATAAGATGAGTTTATCAGTACGGAAAAAAAGATTAGCAAATGAATGGTTTTAAAAATGGAATAATAACCGAGGGAATTACAGACACACGATGGAGGAAAAGTACATAATTGAACGTTTCGATATAACAGAAAACAAAGGAAGGAAAAAAATAAGAAGAGTTGATCAATACGGAGAAAGGAAGAGAAAGGAACGATGAATAACTGGGGTAATAAGGAAGAAGTGAAGGATAAGGGATTAAGAACAGAAGAGGAAGGAAAGAAAAGGACTAAGAAGCAGAAAAGGAAGGAAAGAAAAAAACTAAAAATGGGAAAGGGGAAGAGAAAGAAGAGAACATAGAGAGAAAGGAAGAGAAAGGAAACACGAACACCTAGGATAATAAGGAAGAAGTGAAGGAAAAAAACCCTAAAAAAAAATAATAATATACAGGTCAAGAACACGAATAACATATGTCAGGAAAATGGGAATACAAAAAATGAACATGAAGTAACAGAACAAGGAAATAAGATCAAGAATAACAACAGAACAAGAAAAAAAAAACATTATAACGAGGCGAAGAACACAAATAACTTATGCCAGGAAAATGAGAATACAGTAATGAGCAAAAGTGACAGAACAAG
>NC_066550.1:9449394-9459394 GCF_024679095.1 Eriocheir sinensis | reverse complement strand
ATTCCTCTTTTTTCTATTTTCTTTCGTTTATTTTCTAGTTTATTTTCTGTTTTTTTCATTCTTTTCCGTATATTCCAATTTTTTGTTTTCTTTCGTTTATTTTCTAGTTTATTTTTTGTTTTCTTCATTCTTTTCCGTATATTCCTCCTTTTTCTATTTTCTTTCGTTTATTTTCTATTTTATTTTGTTTTCTTCATTCTTTTCCGTATATTCCTCTTTTTTCTATTTTCTTTCGTTTATTTTCTTGTTTATTTTCTGTTTTCTTCGTTCTTTTCCGTATATTCCAATTTTTTGTTTTCTTTCGTTTATTTTCTCGTTTATTTTCTGTTTTCTTCATTCTTTTCCTTATATTCCTCCTTTTTCTATTTTCTTTCGTTTATTTTCTTGTTTATTTTGTTTTCTTCATTCTTTTCCGTATATTCCTCCTTTTTCTGTTTTCTTTCGTTTATTTTCTTGTTTATTTTCTGTTTTCTTCATTCTTTTCCGTATATTCCTCTTTTCCTTTCTTTCGTTTATTTTCTAGTTTATTTTCTGTTTTCTCCGTTCTTTTCCTTATATTCCTCTTTTTCTTTCTTTCGTTTATTTTCTAGTTTATTTTCTGTTTTCTTCATTCTTTTCCGTATATTCCTCCTTTTTCAATTTTCTTTCGTTAATTTTCTAGTTTATTTTCTGTTTTCTCCGTTCTTTTCCTTATATTCCTCTTTTTTTCTTTCTTTCGTTTATTTTGTTTTCTTTTCTGTTTTCTTCTTTCTTTTTCCGTCACCTTCTCTCCTTATCTTTCTTCTTCCTATTGGCCCTCATAGTTAGGTTAGGTTAGGTTAGGTTAGGTTAGGTTAGGTTAGGTTACTTCACTCTCTTCACAGTACTTGAGTAAACGAGGAAGAGGACAAAGACACAAGAAGAGGGATTGTAAGCTACGGTATATGGACTGAGATAACGGTGGAGAGGGAAGGGGAGGTGGATCAGGGTACCATTAACAGGCCCTCATGGTTAGGTTAGGTTAGGTTAGGTTACTTCACTCTCTTCACAGTACTTGAGTAAACGAGAAAGAGGACAAAGACACAAGAAGAGGGATTGTAAGCTATGTATATGGACTGAGATAACGGTGGAGAGGGAAGGGGAGGTGGATCAGGGTACCATTAACAGGCCCTCATGGTTAGGTTAGGTTAGGTTACTTCACTCTCTTCACACCATTGCAGTAAACGTAAGGACAAAGGGACAAGGTAAAGGGAATGAAAGCTGAGGTGGTGATGGAGAGGGAAGGGGACGAGGAGCACTGTCACACTACCATTAACGGGCCCTCATGGTTAGGTTAGGTTAGGTTACTTCACTCTCCACACCATTGCAGTAAACGTAAGGACAAAGGGACAAGATAAAGGGAATGTAAGCTCCGGTATATGTACTGATGTAATGATGGAGAGGGAAGGGGATGAGGAGCACTGTCAGACTACCATTAACAGGCCCTCATGGTTAAGTTAGTTTGGTTGCCTCACTCTTCACACCAAAGGAAAAAGGTAAAGGGATTGTAAACTGTTGGACTACCATTACAGGCCCTCATAGTCTGGTTCCCTTAGTCTCAACACTACTGGAGCAAACGTGAAGGGGATAACGGATAAATGACTTCTCTACGTCTGGCTAACATTGATTGGGTCCTCACAGTTTGGTTATCTCAGTCTATCTTGGCAACACTGAGGAGAGCCAGTGACGAATGGGAAAACAAATGATGGAGGGCAGACTACAGAAACTCACAATTAATAGGACCTCAAGAGCTTGGTTGCCTTAATCTTAACACAATCACACGCAAGCCTTCACCATATCAAGGGAAGGCCGCTCACAAGATAGTATGATGAAGTTAGAGTATATATTTCTTTGTACAGTAATGGGAACAGCCTAGGAATGAAACAAAGACCGCTGAGAACTGCTACTGTAGAAAGACGATAGCTGGAGTGTCCAAAAGAGAGGGTACAATACGGTTGGAGGGGTGTCTTGATATTCCCCTTGTGATAGTATTTAAGTCGTAGGCAGGAGGAATTACGGGCGAAGTAAATCTGTTCAAGAGTTTAACAAAGAAAAGGATGAAAGACTGACGATGCTCGTTAAGTCTTGCATAGGGAAGTCGTAGGCAGGAGGAATTACAGGCGAAATAAAGCTGTTCAAGAGTTTAACAAGGAAAGTGATGAAAGACTGACGATGCTGGTTAACTCTTGCATAGGAGAGTTGGAAGGCAGGAGGAAATACAAGCGAAGTAAAGTTGTTCAAGAGATTAACAAGGAAAGGCATGAAAGAGTGACGATGCTTGTTAAGTCTTGCATAGGGGAGTTGGAAGGCAGGCAGAAATACAGGCCAAGTAAATATGTTCAAGAGTTTAACAAGGAAAGGGATGAAAGAGTGACGATGCTTGTTAAGTCTTGCATAGGGGAGTTGGAAGGCAGGCAGAAATACAGGCGAAGTAAATATGTTCAAGAGTTTAACAAGGAAAGGGATGAAAGACTGACGATGCTGGTTAACTCTTGCATAGGAGAGTTGGAAGGCAGGAGGAAATACAAGCGAAGTAAAGTTGTTCAAGAGATTAACAAGGAAAGGCATGAAAGAGTGACGATGCTGGTTAAGTCTTGCATAGAGGAGTTGGAAAGCAGGAGGAATTACAGGCGAAGTAAATATGTTCAAGAGTTTAACAAAGAAAAGGATGAAAGACTGACGATGCTCGTTAAGTCTTGCATACGGAAGTCGTAGGCAGGAGGAATTACAGGCGAAATAAAGCTGCTCAAGAGTTTAACAAGGAAAGTGATGAAAGAGTGACGATGCTTGTTAAGTCTTGCATAGGGGAGTTGGAAGGCAGGCAGAAATACAGGCGAAGTAAATATGTTCAAGAGTTTAACAAGGAAAGTGATGAAAGAGTAACGATGCTGGTTAACTCTTGCATAGAGGAGTTGGAAAGCAGGAGGAATTACAGGCGAAGTAAATATGTTCAAGAGTTTAACAAGGAAAGTGATGAAAGAGTGACGATGCTGGTTAAGTCTTGCATAGGAGAGTTGGAAGGCAGGAGGAAATACAAGCGAAGTAAAGTTGTTCAAGAGTTTAACAAGGAAAGGCATGAAAGAGTGACGATGCTGGTTAACTCTTGCATAGGAAAGTTGGAGGGCAGGCAGAAATACAGGCGAAGTAAATCTGTTCAAGAGTTTAACAAGGAAAGGGATGAAAGAGTGACGATGCTGGTTAACTCTTGCATAGGGAAATGGGATATGGAGCGTTTACATCAAGACTGGAAACAAGAGGCACATAACAGAAGGGAATGGAAGAGTTTGAGAGAGGGCGATGAAGATGATGAAGCAAATGATAATGACAATAATAATAATGATGATGAATATGATGGCAATGATGATAATGATGGTGATGATGACAGGTAACTAAGGTAAATAAGAAAGCTAACGAGGAAGCAAATGAGGTTAAGTATTTTTATTCTTGATCAATTAGTGGAGCAAAGGTATTCAGGAGAGTAGAGGTGAGGAGGAAGTAAAAGTGATGCACACCTGTGGCGCGCTAATTAGTGACCGCCTGACAGGTACAGAGATAGAGACAGGTGAAAGGAGGCAGGTAAGACAGTGGTGAATAGAAGAAGAAAAAGGAAAAGAAGAAAAGAAGATGTAAAAAAAGAACAACAACATGAAGAAAAGGAAGAAGAAAAAAAAGAACAACAACAACAACAACAACAACAACAACAACAACAACAACACAATAATACGAATGAGGAGAAATGAAAAAAAGAAAAGTAATACATCAAGAAAAAAACGAATAAAACAAAAAAGAAAAAAACATCATTCCAAAAATCACCACTAACCAAACAAACAAACAACTATAACAAAACAACAAAACAAACAAAAACGAAAAAAAACACGAGCGAAGTTATTGAGGCGCGAGACATCAGAGAGAGAGAGAGAGAGAGAGAGCATTAAACAGACACACATCTCTCCACGTATACAACAACAACAACAACAACAACAACAACAACAACAATCATTCTTTCTCCTTTTTCCTCTATTTTATTTCAATCTCTCTCTCTCTCTCTCTCTCTCTCTCTCTCTCGGAAAAGCTCGAAGTGTATCCACCTTTTGTTCCTACCTGTGTGTGTGTGTGTGTGTGTGTGTGTGTGTGTGTGTGTGTGTGTGTGTGTGTGTGTGTGTGTGTGTGTGTGTTGGGGGTTGAAATAGAAGGGATGGCAAAGAGGAAGTAAAGTAGGAAGAGAGAGAGAGAGAGAGAGAGAGAGAGAGAGAGAGACGGAGGCGTGGATAGTGATTCAGCTTTACATTTTCCCTTTGACACACACGATCTCTCTCTCTCTCTCTCTCTCTCTCGTGGTCGCCTAAGTCATTGTCGATCGGTATCATTTTTTATTCTCCTTTTTTTCCTCTTTTTTTATTTTTTCACAAATATTTCCGTTTTTATTTATTTGCAATCCTTTATTTTTTTTTATTTAATAGCCATCGCTGAGTTTTTTGTATCATTTATTAATTCATTTTCTTATTTATTCATCTATTTATCGCTTCATTTATTTCCCTTATTCGTTGACATCATTTATTTCATTTCATTTATTCATTAAAGTAATTATTTCCAAGGGACATAAAGGAGATCAGTCTGGTTAGCATGAGTGTTTTTTGGGGGGTTCAAGGTACAGAAGGGTCAAACTACCACCCGGGCCATTAAACTACCACCAGGGCCATTAAACTACCTCCCGGGCCATTAAACTACCACCCGGGCCATTAAACTACCACCCGGGCCATTAAACTACCACCAGGGCCATTAAACTACCACCCGGGCCATTAAACTACCACCAGGGCCATTAAACTACCACCAGGACCATTAAACTACCACCAGGGCCATTGAACTACCACCCGGGCCATTAAACTACCACCCGGGCCATTAAACTACCACCAGGACAATTAAACTACCACCAGGGCCATTAAACTACCACCCGGGCCATTAAACTACCACCAGGGCCATTAAACTACCACCCGGGCCATTAAACTACCACCAGGGCCCGTAAACTACCACCGGGCCATTAAACTACCACCAGGACAATTAAACTACCACCAGGGCCATTAAACTACCACCCGGGCCATTAAACTACCACCAGGGCCATTAAACTACCACCAGGGCCATTAAACTACCACCCGGGCCATTAAACTACCACCCGGGCCATTAAACTACCACCAGGGCCATTAAACTACCACCAGGGCCATTAAACTACCACCAGAGACATTAAACTACCACCCGGGCCATTAAACTACCACCCGGGCCATTAAACTACCACCAGAGACATTAAACTACCACCAGGGCCATTAAACTACCACCCGGGCCATTAAACTACCACCAGAGACATTAAACTACCACCCGGGCCATTAAACTACCACCAGGGCCATTAAACTACCACCAGAGACATTAAACTACCACCAGGGCCATTAAACTACCACCCGGGCCATTAAACTACCACCAGGGCCATTAAACTACCACCCGGGCCATTAAACTACCACCAGAGACATTAAACTACCACCAGGGCCATTAAACTACCACCAGGGCCATTAAACTACCACCAGGGCCATTAAACTACCACCAGGGCCATTAAACTACCACCCGGGCCATTAAACTACCACCAGGGCCATTAAACTACCCCAGGAAATGCCCATTCTTCACTAAACTCACTCGGCTTAAAATGTGTTAAATATTAGAATGTTCTTTCATGCATTTTTTTTATACTAAATGTACGTGATAAGAAGAGAAAAAATTTAAATGATGAAAAAATAACTGTAATAACGTGTAATACTGTAAATAACAGAAGCGCGGCCCTCATAAACAGGAACGCTTTCACAGAACGGACAGATTATGATACGTTTCGGTCACTCTTTCTTGAAACATTTGGGGAAGGTGGGCAACACAGCCTCGTAAGGGGTGTAAATTTTGCGGTGGACACTGTGCAAACGAGTGGCCTTTTTAACGGGCCAGTGGACGCCTATCGGCTGTCTACTGATTTGATCTCGTGTTTTAAACAAGGAAACTGGAGAGATGGAGAAACCATTTCTGTAGCTAATGCTGAATTATTACGAGAGTTCCTTGTGTACATGATTGTCCTTAAAGTTCCTCTTCGAAGGAGTGCAGTATCCCTTGACTACAGCCCCACTGACAACCTGCACGATTTTGTCAGCCAACTTTTATGGCACTTAAAAGTAAATTTGGGTCCTCTTTGAAGCTTCTTTTGCCGTCGACACGTTCGTCGACCAGCGGTAATCAAAAAATAATAATCCTTGGTGTGTTCTTTTACCCGTAGTTCAGGCATACATAGTCAGATAAATAGGTGGACGGAAATTTGAGCTTTTCGATCTATTTTTTTTAATACACAGAATGGTGCATAGTGATCGTCTCCAAAGACTAGCGCCGGCTTGAGGTTCAGCCTGACGCTGCTTTGTCTATCTTTCCACCACACGACTATAACCTGCATCCTCGCATTTACTAATTTATGTTTGGTTCCTGAGCTTTTGCCTGCATCTTTTTCATGCGAGAGGGGAGTGCTTGAGTAATACTTTTCACTCTAACCCACTATTTTCTTTTATTGCTGAGTTGATGCAAGGCAGTCAGTCTTCTTAGTTTTTGGAGCCGTAATAACCGAGGGTGTAGACTAACATAGGGATAGGTACTTTTTAACCTTGAACCTCATGTGCTTCTGCTTAAAACAGACAGTTTTCTCTGCAATGACAGACTTAACTAAACTTGAGCAGATGCTGTCCCTAACTTTTATTGTAACCAGCATGTGAATACCTGTAAGCTTTGGAAGTAAGCAGACAAGTCTTACTTACCCTTTGCTTGACATACCACTGTTACCCGTTACGGGAATTATTTTTGGCGTCACAGATGTCAGTCATCCACGTTCGTTACGATCGAGGGATAGGTGGAAATTTGTCTTTTTAATTTGATGTTTATTAATGCTGGAATTACTTTAACCAATTATGCTGGAGTTATATATTTCAGTGAGATTTGTTACATCGTTCAAATTGGGGTAACAAATGATTAAAAAAACAGAGAAAAGGGAAAAACAGGAAGACAAAAAGAGGAAAAGTTGAATAAAGAAGACTTACCATAAAAAGAATAATAGGAAGAGTAAGAACAGGAGTAAAAGAAGAAAAAAATAGTTAAAACTCATTGAAGGGTTTGTAGTAGTGGTACTGATGAAATAGTAATAGTAATAGTAGTAGTAGTAGTAGTAGTAGGTGGTGGTGGTGGTGGTGAAAAACGGTGATACGCGTGGTGGTGTTTATAGATGGTGTAAAAAGTATCACCGGTCAACACCATTACAGGAAATACACCTTTAACACCTGGACTCACGGATACCTGGGGAACTTATTACTACAGGTGTGCCAGGAGGAGGAGGAGGAGGAGGAGGAGGAGGAGGAGGAGAAGGAGGTAAGTAGAACTGTCAGTTGAGGGTTGTTGAAGATAAGGAGATATGTGGAGGGGAAAGTTGGAGAGGAGGGAGAGAGGGAAGGAGGAGGGAGAGAGGAAGGGAGGAGGGAGAGAGAAGTGAAGAGAAGCAAATAGTGCATCTCCTCCTCCTCCTCCTCCTCTTCTTCCTCCTCCTCCTCCTCCTCCTCTTCGTACCATATCCTTCCCTCTTCCACTTTCCCATCTCCATTCCCCTCTTCTCTCCCTCTCTCCTTTCCATCTCCTCCCTCTCCTTCCCTCCCTTTCCTCCAATCTGCCTTACCACACACACACACACACACACACACACACACACACACACACACACACACACACACACACACACACACACACACACACACACACACACGTTTTCGCATTAGGTGCAAAAAAATTCTTGATACAACATTTTGGGGAGAGAAATTGACGAGTGTGTGTGTGTGTGTGTGTGTGTGTGTGTGTGTGTGTGTGTGTCAAACATTTAATATTCATAGTTCTAATCTTTGACAAAAAAAATTAAAAAAGTCAAATTCCACACGAAAAATAAAAATAAAAAACACGAAAGGAAAGATCTGAAAAAATAAAACTCGAGGATGAAAAAAAAAAAGAAAAAAAAAGTGTGACAGCATTGGTTGGTCCCTCGTGGCTTCACACTATTAATTTCCTTCACACAAAAAATACTGGGAAATAAATTCTTCTTATATTTCCCAGCCCGAAAAATACTACAGGTGGGAAAAAAAGATTGATTGGATGTGTTGCAGAGATAGATGTGTGTGTGTATGTGTGTGTGTGTGTGTGTGTGTGTGTGTGGATGCGTGTGTGTGTGTGTGAAAGAGAGAATGAATGAAGGAAAAAAGGAAAAAAGAAAGGCAAAGCAAGAAAGAAAAAGAATGAAGAAAAGAAAGAAAAAAGAAAGGAAGAAAGAAAGAAAGAAAGGATCAGTTATGCTCATCATCATCAGTACACAACTAAATAAAATAAAATAAAATAAATAAATAAATAGAGAGAGAGAGAGAGAGAGAGAGAGAGAGAGAGAGAGAGAGAGAGAGAGAGAGAGAGAGAGAGAGAGAGAGAGAGAGAGAGAGAGAGAGAGAGAGAGAGAGAGAGAGAAGTGAAAGTGAAGTGAAATAAAATAAATAAAAATAGAAAAGCGATAAATATAGTAAGTGAATGGGATTTTTTACAGCAAGGGAGGCAGCTCAGGGCAGTAAATCATAGTAGAAACAAAAAAGCCCGCCAAGCGCTGATCCAACAAAAGGAAAACAGAACAAGCGGCCAAAAGAGAGGTCAATTTCAGAAGAGGTGTTTTGACACTCCTCTCTTGAAAGAGGTCTAGTCATAGGCAGGAGGATATACAGATAAACGAAAGCGGTTCCAGAGTTTACCAGCAGAAGGGATAAGAGACTGAAGATGCTGGTTAACTCTTGCATAAGGGATTTGGACAGTATAGGGATAAGCAGGAGTAAAAGTCGATTGCAACGGGGCCGCGGGAGGGGATAATATCGGTAGAAGATAGAGAGGCAACATTGCGGCGGAATTCAAGAGGTAGAAGACTGTCAATTAGAGAAGGGGAGTTGATGAAACGAAGAACCTTAACCTCTACCGTGTCGAAAAGGGTTGTATGGGTGGAGCCCCTCAGCAAGTGAGATGCATACTCCATAGAAGGGCGGACAAGGCCCCAGTATATGGACAGCATCTGTGCGGGGGAAAAGAACTGGCGGAGACGATACAGAACGCCCAACCTCGAGGAAGCTGAATGAGGAAGAAAGGGGATTTGAAGTTTTCAGTTGAGATTTTGAGTTCAGGATAGACCGAGGATGTTTAGTGCAGAGGAAGGTGACAGCTGAGTGTTGTCGAAGAATAGGGGATAGGTGTTTGGAAGGTTGTGTCGAGCTGATAGGTGAAGTTGAGTTTTTAAGGCGTTGAAGGAGAAATTATAAAAAAACGAAACACACCTTAAAGGACAAATAAAAATACGTAAAAATAAGCAAACAAAAGGTGGACAAAAAAGGTACAGACAAAAATAGACAAATAATAAATACATAATATATATACAATCAAATTTAAATAGGTAAGGAAACATGACCCATTTTTGTCCCTTTCTCAAATCATGGCCTAAAAATAAATAAATAAATAAATAAATAAGTGAATAAATAAATAAATAAATAACAGAGTACAAATTATATCAAATTACATAAATGAATAAATGCCAATAATAACGAGCCATTTAAAACCAAACTGATCAAAATGCCGAAAAGAAAAAAAAAGGAAATTAATGATCACAGACAATCAAAACACACACACACACACACACACACACACACACACACACACACACACACACACACACACACACACACACACACACACACACACACACACACACACAAACACACATTTTCACTTGCACGCAATAAAAAAAAAACCCATAAAAGTAAGAGAAAAAAACAAAATAAAACAACGCGAAGTGAAAATAAAACTGAAAATATTGCCACGGGAAAACTTTTAAATTGCAACGTGTGTGTGTGTGTGT